>NW_009701708.1:0-326 GCF_000703405.1 Apaloderma vittatum
CCTTACCCCATCCAGAAGCAGCTCTTCGCTGGTTTGGGGGGGTTATAAATCCATCAGTTTGCATTTTTGCCTTCTGGTTTCTCCCTACCAAATGTTACAGGCTAATGCAGGAGGTAGCGCAGCGTTGGGTGTGCGAGAGAACGCAAAGAGTGCCCAGCCCAGCTGGGAGTTGTGTCCGGCTTTGGGCACCTCGGCCCAGGAGAGATCTCGAGGGGCTGGAGCGAGCGCAGAGGAGGGTGACAAAGAGTAAATCTTATGAAGAATAAATCTTACGAAGAATAAATCTTATGAAAAGCAACTGCAGGAGCTGGGGCTGGTGGGGTTGA
>NW_009701708.1:460-28152 GCF_000703405.1 Apaloderma vittatum
TGGGCATGAGGAGAAACCTTCTCCCAGCAAGAGGGGTCAGACACTGGCACAGGCTGCCCAGGGAGGGGCTGAGTCCCCACCCCTGGAGGTGTTTGGAGGCCGTTGAGGTGTGGGGCTGGGGGAGATGGGTTAGGGCTGAGCTCTGCAGAGCAGGGTTAGGGGTTGGGCTCGGTGATCCCAAGGGGCTTTTCCAACCTGAATGGTTCTGTGATTCTAATTGTAAGCTCTGGACTGAGTCCTGAATTTATCACGAAAGCAGACTTGTAGTTCCCATGCTGAAATCACCACAGTATATTTTAATATAGCATGTAATACACTATTTTAATAAACTGAAGTGTAGCACTGAATATAATAAGCCTAAAGATCTCAGAACAGCATTTTTTTTATTATTTTATTTCATGATGCTGATACTTTTGGGAATTGCAAATATTAATTGCAACAATACTGATAAGGAAAAGACTTTTCCTGGTTGCCAATAGAAAATTGGAAGATATGAGAGACTACTGCACAGCAGAGCAGGTCCAGTGACATCCTGCTGGTTATAGATCATTTGTTGGGTAACAGGGGTACCCAGGAGAATGTTATTGCTGATTAAAACCTATTTATCTATAAGAAAGTTCATGAAATCTGCATTTTTAAAAGCTCTGAAGTGCTATATGTAGACTTACTATGAATCCTTTCCTAGATTAAACATATATTCACTGCAGCTGAGGGCCTGAAATAACTGTACAGCATGAAGCAGCTCATGAGAAATGTTGACTCTGTGGACTGGTAGTCAGGGCTCTCAAACAGAGCTTGAGATCCTCAGGTTCAAATCCAGCATTTACTAATAATACAGATCAGTAATGCATTTAGTTACTGGGCAGGGTTTCAAGTGGAGAACTAGAATCCTAAATAAGCCATTTTAGAAATAAGCAAAATATTATATATATGGTTTTTTAAAAGCTCTTTTTTCCAATGGGAAAGGGAACTTGCACATACAGTATATCCATATAGAGTATCTTAGAGACCTATGGCAGAAAATATAAAAGCAGAGGGGGGTGGTGGAAGAAGGAGCCGGGGTTGATGCAGCTCTGTAGGCTCCACGTTCCAGCAAGTGGAGTAAGTTCCACATACAGCTCTCCACTGAGATATACGTGATGTGTGCACTGAGCTGTCTAGGTTGGAAAAGACCTTTAAGACCGTTAAGTCCGATGATTTAGGTAACACCACCAAGTCCACTGCTAAACTGCATCCCAAAGCATCTTTTAAATACTTTTGGGAGTGAAGACTCAACCACTTCCCAGCCTATTCCAGTGCTTGACAACCCTTTTGGTGAAGGAATTTTTCCTAATGCTCAGTCTAAACCTCCTCTCCTCTCGTCCTGTTGCCATCCTAGAACATCCACCTCACTACAACCTCCTTTCAGGCAGTTGTAGAGAGTGAGAAGGGCTCCCCTCAGCCTCCGTTTCTCCAGACTAAACAACCCCAGTTCCCTCAGCTGCTCCTTGTAAGACTCGTTCTCCAGACCAACAGCCCCAGGAGATCAGACCTGTGGCAGGCTAAGGGTACATCTAGCTCAACAGACAGCAGAGGCAATAGGCAGGGGCTTAGGGAAAAGTAAGGAAATGGGAGGAAGCTGGATAAATCCCCCAAGCTTCTTTGCCAGCTCCTCATTATTTTCAGTTCAGTGTGATGAGCTATACCTATTTAGAAACTCTTAATAGATCCCTCTTTCAAGTGCTTTCCTGTCTCCCCTTGAAGTGAGTTTTGCTTTTACCGTATTTTTCACTGATGTCAAGCCACCTGGGCACCCTGTACATTTAGGGCAGAAAAATGGTTACTTTGAGGTAGCAATTCATATGAGAGATGCCTAAAATAGACAAAGAAATCTTCCCTGGGAAGTGACCATTTCTCTGCATTCGTTGGAAAGGAGCCCACAGTGCCTAATTCAAGTGCAGAAATCTGTTCTCTAGGTGCCCGGAGGGAGATGGAGTGAATCTCACTTGAAGTCTCTGCTCATCAAGTCACCCTTGACTGAATCAAAATCCTGTTTTTCTCAGCATCTTACCTCCTCGGCACGGTCCCAGCCAGATCGTGGCTGATCTGCTGACATGACAGCTCTTTGGTCTGTTAGAAGTTCCTTTGAGCTCTTTGCCTTTGGGAGCACCCAGGAGGGACCTGGGGGTGACCTCCTGTCGTGTAGTATAATGACTTAAAGGCAGAATGAGTTGTGTGCACACCATCAGCTGTAGAGGAATCTGCGCCACACCTGGGAGTGGAGGAAGTGAGCAGAGCAGGGCGACAGGCTAAGTCTTACTCTATTTGAGTCATTTAGACTCCTCCATAGGAAAGAAAAGTAGCCCTCTGGAAATGTGGCCAAGGGTGGAGAGGCATGGGTGAAGCTGGGCAAGTAGCGCTCCCCTTCTCACTCATGACAGAGCAAAGTTAGACAACTTGCTTAGAAAATAGAAGGCTAACATGGCTAAAGATAAAGGGAATAATTTCTACCAAATGCTTTGGAGGTCTTAAGTCTTTCACTTGTGAAACACGTGCCCTCTGCATTTGTTTCTCTATCATCTCTTTTAAAAAAAGATAAGACACAGAAGCTATGTGTGCATGGATTTGGATTTCTCAGCAGACTATTTCAAAACGTGTCATGTTTTAGTCATTAATGAAACACAGTATGTTTTACCAAGCCAACTTAAAAAAAGAGCTGAAACTCTCTTTTTTTTTACCTAGATTTTGCTCTCTCTTATAGTGACGTTAATCTGAAGTAAATTCACTGATACCTGCATTGCCAAAGTATTTACAATGGATTTACACTAAAGATTAAAGGTCGTGTTATTATTCTAGAGTACTCTGGGGGGACTGATCTGACTAAATACAGAAGCCTAACATGCAAACATGATACAATTAACTAGACCCTTCAGACTGTGGAGGGCATTGAGGGCAAATCTGGTCAACAATTAGTGAGGAGTTGGGCAGTGCTCATTGACCCAGAGCTGCTCTACAAATACCAGATCAGATTCAGAAGAGGATGAGCATGAAGACAAGGCAAACATGAGGAAGCATCTAGAGACCAACCTCTCTAGTCTGACTGTAGAAACAAGCAGGAGATGCCATCGCAATGCGGAAAGTTCTGAAGAGAGTCTAAGGAGATCTGAAACGGAACTCACCGATGTTGCCGAACACAGGTCTTGGGGCCGGGTTGGTGAAAAGGGCACGTCCATCAGAATGCTGCTAACGTGCAGGTGCTGCACCAGATTCAAGTATAAAAGAAAAAACTGGCAGTCAAGAAAGCTGCTTGCCATGCAGCCAGGCAGAGATCACAAGCAAAGCTTCAAAAGCTGCCAAGCACAGCAATTAGAAGATTCTTTACAAAGGCTGTGACCACTTTAACCCTGTTAACTGATCAGTGAGAAGTTGCAGGTGGCTTGCTCAAAGACCTTTGCAATTTATTAAACCCTGCACTTTCAGCCCTGCTAGAGTTAAAAACCACTTCTCAGCTCTGCACTCAAAAGCAGGGAGCAGAGATTACTGCAGCTGCTGAGCTGCCACAGGGCAAGGCAAAGTCCCTGCTCACACCCTACTCTACTCGAATATAATGTCACCAGCCGGTTAGAAAACTGCAGTCACCACAATCACCTGCTAAAGATATGGTACCTCAAGAGGTTCAAGAACACCTACTCATCATGCCTTTTTCATAGAAAAAGGTTAAAGAAACCCAGCACCACTCCTGCAGCGACAACAAGGTATATTGATTTTCTGAACTGCTGAGAAAAATCCATGTCAAAATGACATCAGTGGTCGGGGTGTTGAAAAGGCTTTTGCAGAAACAGTCTGGCTTTCAGCCTTGTCCTGCTTCAAAGTGAGCAAAGGTCTCTACCTGGCCTTTGTGAAGGACTCCAGCGCTGTCAGCCGTGAGCATCCCAGAGGCATCTGCATAAATTTGGATGTCCAAATAAGTCTGTGAGCATATTTTGGTTATTGCATGACGGTGTGAGGTAAGGCAAATGTCCTCAGTGACAGCAAGGTGTCAGAACATGTCACTGTCAAAAGCAGCCCAGAGCAAGGCCATGTCCTAGGCCAGCTCTCGTTGACTGCCTTTTACGCGGCGGTGCTTCTTGCTGCGTCTGGGAGCAGGAGCAAAGGGAGCTGCTTTAATTATTTTGTAGGTGGCAGAATTGCTAAACTGGAGAGATGCCAGGCTAAATCGAAAGTCAGAGAGGTCCTCCCAGGCAATCCGCCCGTCGCTGCTGACAGTGTGCTGGGTCTGCAGAATGTTAGCGATGGCTCTGATCGCGCTGCCACAGCTCAGCCTTGTCACGAGCATAAAGCGAATAATGCTGTCTTTTTCTACGCAAAAGCATGCTGAGCCAGGAGTGTGCCTTGGTAATACAATGCTTAAGTCTTGCAGGTGAAATTCTGCTATCTTGGCAGCAAGGTCCTCAAACGCCGTGGCTGATAACAGTTGCTCAAAGGAGGGAGAAGGCCATGTGGCTTTTGAAAGATTAAAGCTGCGTATGAAATGAAGGAGGCTTCGAACACAAACACAGGAGAGCTGTGGTCCTGTCATCACCACTCTTCTGCCACGGCATACAGAAAAATTGCTCCGAGTCGCAGCCCAGTCTATGTGCATTACTTTCACGCTCTTGCACATAAAAGATAAAAGTCAGGATGGTGCCCTGAACGCTGAAATTCAAACAACTCTCAGCTAAAACCACTGCCAAAGACTCCTGCAAGCTTAGCTACGCCGGTGTGAGCATCCCTGCGTGTGTCAGGCAAACTGTTACACGTGGCTGTGTGGTTTTATTCTGCAGCAAAACACAAGCAGGACCAGGGGTTTTAGTACACAAAGTTGGTTTATAAAATGTGGGTTTCTTAAATTGTATTGGCACTATGAAGCAGAAAGAAAAGAGGAAAGGGAATTTGAGAATGAGCACAGAAGGGAACATTTTTTCATGAGGTGGACTATCCCACATATATATCCCAGCCTACTTTCAGATTTACTTCAATATGACACCACCAAGATTAATTTAATCTTAGCTCACAGTTTAAATCTTAGCTCACTAGCTTTGATCTTAACTCACAGCTCCAAATTTTGGAGTTGCTTCAAATACACAAATGTAGATTTTGGCTCTTACATGACACAAAGGTAAGGATTGCTTCAAACCAGGCTGTTCTTGGGCAGTAATCACCAATTCTAATGCTCTGGAAAGCAACTTCTTCATTGCAGGGATGGTGGTCACAGCCGGAAATTGTACAAGTGGATTGGGACTGTATGCAACAGGCAGCTGGACTATTTGGGCTTTCAGACAACCGGGAGCATCAGAGAGATACGAATTAACATCCTCATCTCCAGGTGAGATGGTGCAAGGGTTCCTGTGGGGCTGCCCTGGGTGACCCTGCTCTGGCAGGGGGTGGCACTGGGTGATCTCCAGAGCTCCCTTCCAAACCCAACACCCTGTGATTCTGTGATTCTACACAGCTAAAACCACCTGCACACCCACACCATTCGTTTCATTACCAGCGTACAAAGCTTTGTTACAGCAAACCCAGCCCTGCCTAAGCACAACCAAGAGGAACAGCATATCCTTTTCATTGCTTTGGGTGGGAAGAGCTTTACACGGGTACTGTCGGATTGGTTTTGTCTGCATCTGGATTTGTCTTCTGGATTTTCAGACCCTTCCAGCAAAGCTGATGTGAAAACTGTCATAAACCTGCTACTTACCCCAAAATGCTGTTCTCTGAACACTATCATCTCTCAGAAGAAAGTACATTATTGACAACATTTGGGCTGCGAGAGAGTGATAAGTGGGTTAATTTTTTTAGAGGTTTGTTGACAAAGAATCTTCTTGAAGGCTTTTCTCCAAGTGCTTTTCAGTTTTAAATGCAGTTCACTCTATCTTTGACATCAGTATTTTACTGATACTAAAAATTGTTAAACTCCCAAGGCTTCTGATACCTCAGGGCTCATTGTATTAGGTTTGGATGATCTGTTGATGTTAAAGAAAGCCCACAGTGTGCAACCTTGCATTCTCCTGTTTCTAACCTAATTATTTAAAAGCAAGAGCCCAGGTCATGATCTTTACTTTAAACTCAGTCAGAACTGCTACTGACTTAATTGAGAATATGGTTGGAAAAGGACTGGCTATAAAAAGAATAAAAGTGAGTTAAATCAGGACGTAGCCCAGAGAATGCAGGAGAAAAAAATAAAACAAAGCAAAAATAAAGCCTACGTCCAATTCCTAGATGAAGCTACTGTGAAGTTGTGATTGGTCACTATGGCAACAGATTTTTTAAATGGAAGTAAAATTCTTTTAATACTGCAAGCACGTTTTTCTATACAGATCTAGTAAATGAACTCAGACCTCATTCAAGTGAGTATAATTTTACAATAGGTATTCTGTATAATGTGAGAAACACCAATACACAGAAAATCAAAATATATATAAGATGTTGATGTTTTACTGCATTACTGGCTCAGTCACTTAGAGGCGCAGGAGGTAAACAGTAACATTATTTATTTTCCTTCCTCAGGGAGTCTTTATACAACTGGTGTTAATCAAGGCAACTGTAAACTTAAATGAGAAATATTTGCTTTCGCTTTCTTGGCTTTTATACTAACGGACTTGGGTTGGGGAATCAACAGATTGAGCTCTATTTCCTGACGTAAGAATTTGTTCATACAGCCTGAAATCTGCATCTTTACACTGCACCCCTCACAAAGGCACCGAGGCCAAGCCAGGCTTGCACCATTCACACCAATTTTGGACATCTGCCCGTAAGAGCTGGAACTCCTGCAGCTGGAGCAAGATGCATCCAGCCTCTTACCAACGAAACCAGCACCGGACGTGCACATTCCGATTCAGACTGGCATAACTCTATTGTCACCGCTGCACCTAAGGTCTTGGTCTGTCGTGTACAGGGGTGGTAGATGCCAATACTCAGAAGGAGCAAGCTTAGCAGATAAATTGCTTAGAAGTGTAACGAACAGCCACTGTGTATCAGGGACTGGTTTATAGGAAAAAGTGGGAAGCACAGGCAACAGCGGAGATTGAAAATGTTTATCAAAACTGCTGACACAACTAGAGCAGTGGCAAAACTGGAGATCCTTTAACCCTTCGGCTGTTTGCATATCCTAACTCCCCTGTCACTTTATTTGATACATACTTGATATATAGGAAAAAATATAATATATAGGGAAATTTAATATATAAGGACTGTCACATCATCTCAGCACCACACAAATTTCACTGTGGCAGGCAAGGCAGAAGTTTCTGAGAAGAGCCTGATGAGGATGCATCTTCTTCGTCGAGCTGCTGTCAAAGTCCAACCCCAGCCAGCCCTGCCAGGGCTCATGGCCAAGGAGCAGCCAGCCAGGCAGGAGAGAGGGTAGGAGAGGCACAGCTCCCAGCAGGGCGCTTTCCACGGGCAGCAAATCATTTTTGTCTCTCTGCTGTGAAGGAAAACTTGTCTTTAAGGAACTGCTTTCCACAGGCTTCCTTCAACCCATAGCGTCGCTTCATGAGGGCGGAAGTGGTGGAAGAGGTTCACGGTGTGTTTGGTTGCAAAACGCCATTGGTTTAAATGCTGTTGGGTACTATGATATCAAGCTGCAAAAAAAATGAGAAGAATTTTCTGCTAAGCATAGGTGGGCAAGATTTGTTTTCTCCAGGCCTTGGAAAAAACTGTCCACCTGATTTTCATTCGTCTGTGCTCACGCATCCTGTTTACAACACTCATGCCCTTTGAATCAAAGAGAACCTACGAGCATTGCATCTGGGTAAAGATAGTACTTTTTTTAGCTGTTTTGCAAAATAAGTGCATCTCGTGTATACTTTTTTACAGGGCAACAAACTATGAACTGTGTTCTCTTAGTAGTGATATTTGAGCGATTATTCCTCATTTTAAAACATCTCAAATCCAACAGCTAACACTAACATCAATAGCTAACCCAGCCTTGAGCTTCTGGACATGCTAATAAATGCACTGACATCAGGAGTTGGAACAACGTGCAGAAATGAAGAAACAGATCCCTGGGGCTGAAGATAGAAATAGCAGGCACGAAAGCCAAAACAAATCGCATGGCAGAAGGAGCTTTTGCCATGAAATATTCAGACATGAAGTTTCATGAGAACAAATGTCATCGTTGCTGGCATCAATCTGTGGTTTCGTAGCACTCATGTGCCTTAAGGCTTAAGCATCTCACTTGGTCCATATTTTTAATTATATTTGCTTTATTGAAAACAAAAACAGGAGGCACAGACTCTCATGGATACATAGGTCCCCAGCTCCTAGGAGTTTGATTTTCAGGGAGTTCAGTTTATATCTAAAGCATTTGAGGATCTGGGACTATTTTTCCACCCTATCCCTAGCAAATGAGCACAAAAGTGAAATAACACAACAAAAAACAAGAGGAGGATTTCAAACTACTGATACTAAGGCGGCTTCAATTAACCAGTCACAGGTATAAATTTACAGAGAATGTTTTTCTGAGAAGATAATTTGCAGCTGAGCACCTGGAGAAAATAGTTTGCACCTGGCACAGATAAAGGGCTTTTTTTCTGCTAAGAAATAAAGCAAGAAGCACGAGTAAGATTTATGTAATATTTATGCTCACAGTCAGCATCCTGCAAGAAGAAAATCAGGTAAAATATAGCAATGGCTAAAGCAGGCAGGAAGATGTACAGCAGTGAAAAGCAGTCAATATTATTAGCAAAGAGAGGTGTGATGTGAATGAGTAAGAGGGCTGTGCTTAATCTAGCTTGGAACCTGAGAGCTGCCAAGAAGAAGCAAGGGACACTTGGTGGCACAAGGGCTGGCAGCCAGGCGGACCTGGCCTGATGCTGCAGTGGCTGCAAAGGGTCACGGCAAAGCCAGGGGAGTGGGATCGCTCCTGCAACTCTTTTTGCAAGTGCGCACTGTTCAGAGGAGATGGAAGTGCAGGATTAACTCAAGGATTTGTTTATTACCTCGGGCCCACGGATCTGAAGCCTTCACGTGTAAGACTCCTGAGCAGGAGGTACGGCTTCACGTGGAGGCTGCTTTGCCACCGCCGGAGCAGCCGGCTTTGGCCAGCGACCGGCTGAGGGGAGGCAGGGAGAACATTTACAACCCTGCTAAATCACACACAATCACAGAGTCACAGAACTGTGGAGGCTGGAAAAGCCCTCTGAGATCACCAAGTCCAGCCCATGACCCAACATCCCGACACGGGCCAGACCAGGCACCAAGTGCCACATCCAGCCTCTCCTTAAATGCCCCAGGGATGGGGCATTTCTCCTTTCGCTGGCTTTCTGCCTGCCCCAGCAGAGAGCTCAGAATGTTGGTTTTCCCTTCCAAAGCTCTGCTCGAGTTGTCTGCAGCATTGCTGCGAGTTATGTAGCTGCCAACAGATCATCGCTCTGCATCAGCAAGTGCCAATAGAGACTCCTCGGGAGACAAACTCTGCACAGCCCGTAAGTACATCTTTTCTTATTTTCTCTTCCATAAGCAGTCACAACTCGTACACACCTCTGTGCCACCAGTCGTCCTTCTCATAACATCACCCTGACGGTGTTCATACACTCAGCTCCCGGCAGCTTCCCCTGGCTCAGCTCTGCTGCTCAGCCCAACCTAATAAAGAAACCAATGGAAATACTTCTCTCGACCTCGGTGGGCTTTGGAGCAAGCCTGTGTTGACTGTCCCTGGAGGGGTTTAAGGACAGGCTGGATGCGGCACTTGGTGCTATGGTCTGGCCCATGTGGTGGTGTTGGGTCATGGGCTGGACTTGGTGATCTCAGAGGGCTTTGCCAGCCTCAGTAATTCTGTGATTCAATGCAGAAGATCCTCAGCAGTGCATCTGAAGCCAGGGACACCAGTCCCATCACCTGAAGTGGAAAGCAGTGTGCACCCCGAGGGTGTCGTCTGCTCTTCTCTTGCTTGCCTTGCCCCTTCACACCTGGTCCTTCTGACCTTCTGCAGCCCCTTGTGAGGGGCAGGTCCAGCCTGTCCCCATGAGGTGCAGGGATTTGTGTGCCTGCAGCTTGTCCTCTGAGCAGAGGCTTCTTGTGTGGCGCAGAAGGAAAGCTTGGGGGCAGGAGTCTTCTCCCTGGTAAAAATGTGCCTTTGCGTTCGCTGTGTCATCTAGACCACTAATCCTAAATGTGGAAATCAGGTTTTCTTAGCGGATACAATGTGCGAGTGTACAGTGCCTATCGCAGTGGCCTCAAGCTTAACCTATAAACACTGTAAATACTAGCACTGGTATTTATATTAAACGGGGGATGAGCTATTGTTTCACAGTGAGATGTTCAGAATACCTGGCAGCCTTGAATGACATCGGATTTGACTTTTGAAATCAAACTGCCACCTTGTGGTACGGCAGGAGAGAGGTCTGCAGAAAACCGTAAAAACTGATCCCTTTGCTCCACCAATGTCTCACAGCATTTGCGTATTCTTAAATAAACCTTAGGCAAATTAATACATCATGCTTTAAAAAAGTCAGTCTAACTTTTTAATTTCAGTGTAACGCATGTAAACCGTTTCCTCATTTTTGTATGTAATCGTGCTGAAAACACCAGTGTACTCATATGAGTAGGTTTCTCAAGATTAGACCCAAGTGCAGCTTACAGGAAAACGCTAACTATAAGGCTATAGGTATCTGTAATTATTTCCTTTCTCTTTTTTAAGCATGTTAATGTTAAGGAAAAATTCCCTCTTGTTCTATCGCTAATTACCTGTGAGAATAGACCAGCACCAACCTCTCTACAATGTCCTTTCAGGTGGTTTAATGAGACTTCTCGTTCAGTGCAGGCCAGGCCATCACAAATTGCTTCACCTTGCTTGTCAACCAAGAGCAAGCACGACGGACCAACAGATGTGCAGTAATCTGTGACAGCCACCTGCTTCCACATCTCAGCCCTCAAGAACCGGACCAGCCTGGAGATGTATGGAGGGCAGATTTAGATTCAATATAAGGAAGAAATTCTTCTCCATGACAGTGGTGAAGCACTGGCACAGGTTGCCCAGAGAAGCTGTGGATGCCCCAACCCTAGGCCAGGTTGAACGGGGCTTGGAGCACCTTGGGCTGGTGGCAGAGAGGTGTCCCTGCTCACAGCAGGAGGGTTGGAATGAGATGATCTTCAAGGTCCCTTCCAACCTGAACCATTCTATGATTTTGTGATTCTATGTACTGGTTCCTTCAGAATGTTCTTGTGTCATCTAATCCTGTTTATGAAAGATCATTAGATGAAAAACCATTCCATTTCAAACCAAAAAGTGCAGCTGAGGTGAGCAATTGTTTGCAGCCACGTATCAGTGCTTTGTGTATCCATGACTCTTCAGGAATGTAGTGGTTTAAAAAAAAGATGCAGGTAACAAGAAGCCCGTAAGATCTGGATTTCACATCTTGTCCTTCTGCTCATGTCAGGGAAGCATTAACACTTTTTTTTAAAGAATGAAGTGGAGTAATCCGAGACTGAAAATAACCAAGTAAGAGGGAAGCAGCCATGCAGGAGGGAATGTAAAGGTGTGGGGAGCCTGATGCTGGCTCTTCTCTTAAGCAAGCCTAGAAAGACCCAGATGAGCTGCCTGGGACCTACAGCACTAGGGCAAGCCATTTTCCTTCCCACTGTGTCTATTACAAAGTGCAGTGCATCTGGGAAATAGTTTTTATATTCTTCATCCAAAAGTATAAAAGTAGAAGAAACTCACAAATTTCACAGTTCTGCACGACCTGCTGTCCTGCAACACCTGTGTTGAGCACTGGCTCTACGAGAGAGGTGCTGAGCCCTGGACAGGGGTCCTGTAGGTCCTTAGGGGGCTGCCTGGGGAGCCTGGCCCCCACAAACCCTGCAGGTGCTGGGGCTGCTCCAGTTTCCCGTATCACCTGCCTCGTATTTCCCTATCAGCCTACTTGGGAGCCAAACTCCAAGGAGTGATAAACGTGAAAATTTCTACTTGAAGGTTGTGGTGGCCCCCACGTTGCTGGTGGATTTAAATCTTCTTCCAGCTGTGGTCTCACCCAGCAGCCCAAATGGAAGAAGATTTAAATCCACCAGCAACGTGGCAGCAGCTCATGCTGACGCGTGGGTTTGCATCTCTGCAGGCTGTGTCAGCCCGGGGACAGAAGGAGAAGGGAGGGAGGAGGAGGTGTTCAGGGGGTGGTGGGGTTGTGAGACGGTGGGTCTGAATTTAGATGAAGGGTGGGCAGGGCAAGGGGAAGAGCCCATGGGCCCATGCAGTCTCTTGTGCTTGCACCTGAGGTAATTCAGAGAGAAGCCCCAACACATGGCTGTAAAGATTTACAGCCCCAGGATCCCAGAATTTCTCCTGCGTAGGAGCATTGCTTGTGGTGCCAGAGCAAACTAAGGAAATCCTGCTGCTCAGGGTATTTTACAGGTATTTTACAGGAGACTGGTCTTGATCAACACAATGATCCCTTGAGGCTTTACAGACCAGAGTACCAGTGGAACCAGCACTGTGGGGAGAATTTGATGGCTGGAGAAATGAAACCAGGACTAACACGCTAAATGCTGTCCTAGGGAAGAGTGAGGTACCTCACTCTTTTTTTTTTCTTGAATTTTTTTTTTCTCGAATTTTTTTTTTCTCCTGAAATGCACTAGTTTGTTTTTTTTTTTATTTCTCCTGAAATGCACTAGTTAAAATGCTTCTGCAGGCAGAGCATCAGATCCCATTGCAGCCAACAAATCAGCAATGGTAGCTATGAAAGGAAATGCCAATGCTTCTCCTGCTGAGAAAAAACACCCAGGACTAGTGTCTTTTAATGTAAGTGTATGGCAGGAGCCATGTGGTTAATGAAGCATAATGCGCATAAAGCCCACAGAGATAACTCTTTTTTTGGTGTTATTGCTAGTGTGTCTGTCCTCGCTTTCATAAAAAGAGTGTGGTGATATCTAAGGGTGGCATTTCAATGCCTGAAATGCTCCCCATATAAATAGAACAAGCAGATCAGCATGACCGAGTGATAAAATTACCTTCTGGTCTTCAGGAACTTCAGCATGCAACTGTGCTATAGGGACCTCGCTGTACCCTTATTCACAGCACAAAAAAATACCTTTGGAAATGGATCTGGAGGAGGCGTGCAAAGAGGGAGAGAATACGGACAAGAAAATTACTCGAGCTGCAGCTGCAAAGTTGGTGAAAAAGGCTTTTCTTGAAGCCCTGAAGTCCAATGACTTTGAAACACTTGAAGAGCTCTTGAGCCAAAAGAAAATAGACGTGGACACAGTGTTTGAAGTGGAAGATGAAAACCTGATTCTAGCATCCTACAAACAAGGTAAATGTGGCAGCATTCAACCAGCCAGAAAAATAGATGGGTTTGAGTGATTTTCAAGAAACTGCCGTCTTTTCTCCCTCCTGAGGCTGCAGCGTGAGCTGGCTCGCAGGCAGTGAGGTCTCGGGAGGTTCACGCGGCCGTGGCAGGGGAGCTTATCGGCTCGGTGGAAGGCAGGCCAGAGACCAGCCTGAGCCTCCCCGCTGCCCAGACAGCTGCTGTAGCTCCAGGGCAGTCCCAAAAGAGGAGTCCTTTGCCATTTTGCTCCCAGAGGACTAGGGTGCAAAGCCCAGAATAGACACATGCAGGCTGAGCGTGGTATATACATTTCTTGCATGCACTCAGTCACGTATACGGACCGCTTAGAAACAAAAAATGTTCGATCTCTTCCCTTTCCAGTGTAAAGAACTAGTACAGTGCATTTCCCCTAGCTCAGGAGAGCCAAGGAAATCCTGTGGACCTCCCATGGTTCTGGATGGAAGGAGATTTGTTTGTCAAACTGACAGAAAGTGAGGGTGTGCTAGTTTATCAAAACAGAAAAATCATCTGGAAAAACACAACCAGAAAAGACATCAGTTTCGGAGTGTAGAAAACCCAGACGAGTTTTCAGCCAGACATTGGCTGAGTTTCCAAAAGCTTACAGCTTAAAGCATTAAACCACGTTTGCTCTCTGCTAAAATCAACATACTTCATGATTTCCTTGCTAACAGATTCTTTGTGTGCGTCTAGACAAGAGTAGTGATCAGCCTCTGCCAGAAGTTAATCGTATGTGGAGACAAACACCCCCCGTCCCAGCAGCCCAGCAAACACGCTTGCTTTCTGTGACATAAAGAAGGGACAACATCCAACCTCTTCTCCTTTTCCGCACTTCTTATTTAATGATTGACTCCTTTGGATTTCATCAGGGTGAGGATGATGCAGTCATGACGTACTTCCCTCAGGGATGGTGGCTGAACTAAGCCACACAGTGATGATCTATCTTAAAACACTTTTTCTTCTATCCTCAGCAGGCTGGGGTGCATCCTGGTTGTGGCTTGAGACTACAAGATTAATGTACAGATTTTTAATTGTAGTGGCATTTCAAATGCTCTAAGCTTTTTCTTTTTTTTCTTTTTTTTTTAATTTATATTGAGTCTACACAGGTTACAAGAAAAACAAAAGCTGCCTTCAGGGTACATCTACATGGGAGTTATTTCTCCAAAAGGCAGGCTATTCGGCACACAGAGTAAAAGTGCTTAATGAAAATGGAGAGACACTTGAGAGAATTTCATGTGCACCGAGCTGTAGCTGGTGAAATTAATGTAAATTATGGCAAAAGTCCAGCCCTTCCTTTCCCTCAATTATTCTCAGTAGGTGGGTAGTCCAAGGAAAGTCTTTGCTAAGGATGGTAACACCTTTTAACTCTGCACAGGGTACTGGCTGCCCAGCTACAAATTAAAAATATCCTGGGCAACTGGGCTTCATCTAGCTGTCATGTATGGACATCTGGAGAGTCTTTCCGTGCTCCTCAATCACAAAGCTACAATCAACTGCCGGCCCAACGGCAAAGCTGCCATCCACGTAGCCTGTGAAACGGCCAACGTTGAGTGTCTCAAGATCCTCTGCAACCACGGAGCTAAGCTGAACTGCTTCTCCATGAGCGGGCAGGCGCCCTTGCACTTCTGTACGACACGAACCTCCATGCCTTGTGCCCAGCAGCTGGTCTGGAGAGGTAAGGGACAGCTCTGGAGGGTCTCTCGTGGCATGACGATGGGTATTTGTCAAAGTCCGTGCGTACTTTTCTGTTCCATCCTCAGCTGACCCATGTCTTCATCTCGGAATCCTTTTCCCCATCTCTTTGATCAGAGGAATTTCTCCCCTTCTGATTCCTCACCCCATCTGTCCTTCCTCCCCCCTGGCCACTGGCCCTCCTTTGGGGATTGTTTCCCATTTCAGACCCTCCAGCCCACCACCTGGCCCATCCCTCAGCAGAAGAGCTCCTCTGAATCAGGGAGTTTCTGTTTCTCTATTTTCCCTGTCTTCTTCACCTAGGTTTACTACCGAGATGTTTTCGCATGAAAGTGCACCCCTCTCCTCTTCTTTCTTGTTCAAATATCCTAGATCTCAGTAAAATTCTTCCAACCACTCATCTTTTGAGACCTGGCCTTGAAAAACTGGATGCAGTTTTTCATACCACCTCGTTGCCAGCAGCCGAACTCCTGCATCTATGTAGGGATCGGGGAAAAAAAACAAAACAAGACCGTTATATAAGATTTTTGTTTTCCCAAAGTAAGCTACATTATACTGCTGGGCATCTGTAACAAATAAAGCCACAAAATACTTGGATAAACATATTGGTGTTGCACATTATTGCCTCAACACAAAGATGCTGACTCTGGATGCAGTAGAAGATAGAGGTAAAAGGTACAGCAAAGTCAGGCAATTCATTTATGAAGAGACAGATTCCTCTATTTATCACACTGTGCCATGGCAGATACTAATGCTCTGGAGGTTTTTTTTGCTCTGTGTGTTGTTACCGAGGGCTTTTTCCTGAGATGCAGAGGCCAAGTATGCTCTGTGGGCAAGGCAATCCCCGCTCCCAAATAAACAACCACATCACTTTTCTTGTGCTCCAAAGATATATATTATTTTGTTTGTTAGAAAGGAAAATAAATGCTGCCAGTTGTATCCTGCCCAAAGCAAACAGTCCTGACAGCGGGAAGTTGAGTTTGCTACCATGGAAAAGCTTAAAAGTCAAATGTACTCTTATAAAATGTAGCATAGGATGAATGCAAATGAAAGGATGTATTCTGTAGGCTTTCTCTACCCACCCTTCAGCAACAGAATAATAATAATACTTTACAGGCCACCCTTCATCCTAAGGCACTTGGTAAGCTCACATCTCTGTATGAGCTAAATATCAAGACTCCCCACGAAATGGGAAAGGTCTGGAGCAAAATGTAGTCTTGACAGTGTGAGAGAATGCTTGTACTTTCTACATCTGTTTTTTTACAACAAAAATCTTTTAGAGTGGATGTGAGTGACATGCTCATCGGTCGGGATATAGAACATACAAACCCTCTGAACTCACCAGGAGCTGCTTAATCCATTTTTGATTTCTCCTTGCAAAGAGGTGGTGCAGTAAGGGTTGTTCTGGTGGTTGAATGCTGCAGCTGCTGTCTGGGAGATGTACCAGATAGTAAAGAATACCTGAGCTTTGGCAGGGCTGCGGGAAACATCCAGTGTCAGGACAGTGGCCGGGTGTGAGTGAAGTTATGTGGTCAGGATTAGAGCAAGCGTCTGGCATTCCTTCTGTGGCCCATGTCATATATTCCTTTTATACAGTTAGGGAGCTGGAAATTAAAACTAAATATCCAGAATTGTACGAAGCCAGAGGGTGGGCTGCTTAGTGACGCAGAAAAAAGATGGACTCGATGATCTTGAAGGTCTCTTCCTACCAGAATTGTTCTGTGATTCTGTACGCTGTGTGCACAAACACACTGCAGCACCACCCGACAGACGAAACCAGGTTTTTGGTTCTTGTCGCTGCACCGAAATTCCCAAAGGGCATCTCCCACCCTGTCACCTCCCCCCTAACCAAGCACAGCTGAGCCCACGTTGGATGTCCAGCACCTCCAGACTCAGATTGCTGATACTCGCAGGGAGCACTCACGGCTCAATGGCATTAGTGCTCGGGTTTTCCAGCCCCGCGGCGATTTTTGACTCCTCTTCCTCCCTCCCAAACCTTACGCCTCAGCCTTAGCAAAAATTTGGCCACGTAAGGGCTTTCATGAGTCCATGCCTTGCTCTCGCACAAGGGCTTCATTGCTGGTTTGCCAAGTCTCAGAATCATGGAATCGAGAGAATCAGGGAATGTTGGGGATTGGAAGGGACCTCTAGAGATCACCCAGTCCTCGGTAGATGGTGCTGTTGGTTCAGCTGCCACAGGCACTGACACTGATCCCTTCCTGCCGGTCCCCTGAGCTGCTTGAGAGCAGGGCTGGGACTGGAGTGGGACACACATGCCCTCGACGATGTGGGTTTTTTAATGTCATCTATGGATCTGCCATGAAATGTCCTTTCTTCCAGGCTGGCAGTTGGTGAGGTGCTGCAGGAAGCGTAGATCTGCGGAGAGATGTTCTCCGGAGCAGGAGTAAAGCTCCTGTCTGCCTTCAGTTCTTAATTTATAGGAAGAAGCATTTTACGCTGAGATTTGCAACTGCATGCTGCTCAGGAAGGGTGTTCAGACAAGGTCTTCTGCACGCTCAGAGCCAAAGCTGCACCCTGAAGTTTCTAAGGGTTTCCTGGAGGCTTAAGAAATGCATTTCCATGTGTATCTTTCATGGCACGTGTCTTCTCCTTGGGCAGCAGGGCTCGAGCAGAGAGATGTCTGAACCACGATTGCATTGCCTTCATATTTTTCCCCATCATATTTCTTCGGCAGGAGCAAACGTGAACATAAAAACAAACAACCAAGATGAGGAGACTCCTCTGCACACCGTGGCACGTTTGGGTATCCCGGAGCTCGTGGCCTTTTACGTGGAACAAGGAGCCCAGGTCGACGCCCTCAATGCCTACATGGAGACTCCTCTGGCTTGCGCAGCCTATTGGGCTCTTCACTACAAGGATCAGATATACAGCCCGGATCACCACCTCATCTGTCGGATGCTCCTGGACTATAAAGCTGAAGTGAATGCTCGCGACGAGGATTTCAAGTCCCCCCTCCACAAAGCCGCCTGGAACTGTGACCACGTCCTGCTGCACATGCTGCTGGAGGCAGGGGCAGAGGCGAACGTCATGGATGTCAACGGCTGTGCCCCGCTACAGTACATCCTCAAAGTGACGTCTGTGCGGCCAGCTGCCCAGCCCGACGTCTGCTACCAGCTGCTGCTGAATCACGGAGCAGCGAGGATATATCCTTTGCAATTCCACAAGGTTAAGGATGGCTTTGAACAGCAGGGGTAGGGAGAGAGGTGGTGTCTTGGACAGGAATGGGACGAGGGATTCATACTTGAGGCTTTGGTGGTATCTGGATTTGCTGGAGTCAGTAAACTGGGAGCCCAGAATGCCCAAAACCTTGTGAGCCAACCTGTTGTAAGAAGGGTGTTGTTTAACTGAAGTGAAATTACAGTTGCTAATGCCAGAAGCCAGACCCAGAGCCCATCGTTGTTCTTAACCAGCCTGAAACTCCAAACTCTAAACGCTGGTTCAAGCCCGATTTTTCAGAGTTGATTCACTTTCTCATTTGAGAAAACCTACATGCTTTTGTCAGACCTGGCTCCACACAGGCTTAACGGCAGGGGGGAGGTTGGACTAGATGATCTCCAGAAGTCTCTTCTAACCTCTAATGTTCTGTGATACTGTGGCATGAAATGCGTATTTCATGGCCTGTACCAAAGGTTGGAGATCAGACCAGTTGATTCAGTTCGTCACTTCTGACCTTTAAAACTGAATTCAAATCTACTTAAGAATTAAAAGGATCTCAGTAAAGCTTTGGCTCATTCCCAGGAAATGTGGAAAATTAAAAGGGAAATGCTGGGTCTGAGCTCACAGTTGATGAAAAAAAAAAGAAAGAAATGAAAAATAATTGCGGGATCCCTCCCAAAGAATTTTTTAACGTCTGCAAAGCCTAAGGTGCTCACGGAAATAGCTGGCAGTCTTATTACATCAAACAACTAAGCTTGCCATAGTCAGGACTTATTCTTTCTCATCTGGTGCCATGAGCAACATTTTACAGCTCCTCCACCACATACGTAAAGTTTTGACAAGCAGGCACAGAAGCCTTTGAATAAAATTCCAAAGTGGTTGTGCCCTCCTGAGCTCAGGGTGAGTTGGCTCTGTCCGTATCGCCTTGTCTCCTACAGCGCGGTTGAGAGCCAGGTCTAGGGTCTCCTCTTCTGCCTCCACCTTTCTCCTGTTGCATGGAGCGAGTCTCCCTTCCAAACCAGCATTTCCCATCTGTAAAACACGTAGGATGGTATTTATCCCAGAGGGAAGTTGTGCAGTTTTGTTTGTGAAAGCCCAGTGACTGTGTGGGACAAAACTGTCCATTGAACAGGGTGAATGCAAAGTGTTATTCCCTGAGCGTGCGTGACAGGAGCCCTTTTTTTTTTTACTACAAAGGTCAAGTTACTGGGCAGAAACAGTTGTTTCAGGAGCCTCATGTGGCTTGGAAGCCTCACTTCCAAGCTGTCTTATCTCCCAGCCTTCATTCAAATTTTCCTGTAATGATGAATTTTTGATTCATGTGAAGGATTTTTTGTTTTTTTTTCTGTTCCTGTGCTGCATGACCTGGAGCAGGGACTTTGTACGTGGCTTTGCCTGCTGTTATGTCACTCAACCCATCTATGAACAAGTTATCTCCAGCTTTGAGAGGTAAAGCCCATCTGGACAGCAAACTACAGCGCTCTGGAGACCTAAGCCAGGGGTTTGCAGAGCTCCACTCCTCAGGGCTAGCCTGGGGGTTCCTGCTGTACTTGCACAGAGTAGGCTTGTGTCTTTTGCCTCTCCAGCCTTATCCTCTCACAATTCTTTGGCTGTGTCCGTGCGAGGATGCCACGGCACAGTGCCAAGCCCCAAGCTGGTGGTACTCATGGTCTCTGTGCATCCCGCCCGCAGGTGCTCCAAGCCTGTCATTCCCACCCCCGGGCTGTGGAGGTTGTCGTCAACACCTACGAGCACATCAAATCAACGTCGAAGTGGAAAGCAGCCATACCCGACGACGTCTTTCAGGTGAGCTCTTCATGAGCTGTAACCGAGTGAAAATCCAAGCTTGTTGTTTGTATTCTCCACACCTGGCCCAAGAAAACCGAGAGTGCTTTTGAAAAAGAACATCTCAAAGGATTCGGGACTTACCCATTTAATGCCACTCATTCGACAAAAGCATATTGCTTACTGACAAAAATCACATTTTTCAGAATTTTTCATTGCTCAGCTGTCCTTGCATTCAGCCAGTGCAAAGATTCTGGCTGTGGCTGGTGTTTATTCAGATCGGTCAATGTGTGTATTAATATCTTTTTAAGTCAGCAAATGTTTTAAAATTACTGTGTTAGGTGAGTATGACAAGGTGTGTTTAGGTTCCGTGGGTCGGGTTTCTGTGAGCAGAATTTAAGTGAAAAGTAAGAGATCAATGAGGAAAAGATGTCAAAATGCAAAATTGTGGGACAAACTACATGCTTTGACATAATTATTCCTTTAATTCAGAAGCCCTCATAGTCCCAATATTCCAGTTCAAAGCCATTTTTTTATTGATACTGGTCTTTTTCAAAATTTTCACATTAGTGCTGAAGTGTACCAGTATCTGCTACACATTAGCTGTGGTGCTTAGGGAACTCCACCCAAATTATAATGCAGAGTTATACAGCCAGAGGGACTGTGAGACTTCTTTGGGGTCAGATTTGTTCAGAAAAATAAACAGAAATCGTTCTGGGTGAACACAAAATTAAAAATTAAAGGTCTTTTTCCACTTTAACAAGACCAACAACAATAAATAATAATGATAATGAAAATGATAATGATGATGATAATAACGATAATTATTATAATAGTTCTTCAAACAAAAATTCTAATCTGAAGTATGGGAAGATTCTTATTTGGGAAAGTCCATAGCTGCTTTGTTGAGATTTTCATTTTTGTCGTCAAAGCCATTTGCTGAATTTGACGTGAAATTGAAGAAAATTTTTTTTGCTGACACAAGTCTGTACTTTTCCACACATGAGGTGTATCTGAAAATACGTGTAACCGGATCTGTCAAGCAGCGAGATTAAAAAATAAGGTCAGGTCACACCTAGTTGCACATATTTGGTCTTTTTTTTTCGACATCAGTTGTAAGCATCTGCACTTCTTTTTTCTTTTTTCTTTTTTTTCTTCTTTTTTCTTTTTTCTTTTTTTCTTCTTTTTTCTTTTTTCTTTTTTCTTTTTTCTTTTTTCTTTTTTTCTTCTTTTTTTTTCTTTTTTCTTTTTTTTTTCTTTCTCATGGGGATGTAATTTTATTTACTTTACAAGGCCAGTGGGGCAATGGGTAAGACCAAAGGTACTCAGCCATGCAAACTCCCCCGTGACACTGGGATTAGGTCACCTCGCTGCCCGGCGGGGAGGTTTAGGGGATTAACTCATCCACGTGCCCTGACCCTCAGCTGCCTGCAGCATCTACTGAGATCCAGACTAACACCTCGAGCTGACGCATATAAGACACACCAAACATCAACATTTCACCACAGCCTTTAACGTAACACTAAATATTTGAGGCAAGAGTAAGAATTTTGTGCAGGCTTTTGGCTAAAGCGAGCTCCTGGTGTTTGATGTGCCTCCAAGGGTTTCTGTGCTTCTGACCAGAGCTGCATGTGAGCAGGGGAAAGGAAAACAGACTTATTGCCCTAAACCAAACTGGTGAGGGTTTTTTTTGTGTTTTTTTGTTGTTTTTTTACAGCGGCACCAGGATTTCTACGACTCCTTGTTCACCGTGTGCAGCAATTCACCACGGTCACTCATGCATTTATGCAGATGTGCTATTCGAGCGATATTGTCCGAAAGGTGCCACCGAGGAGTCCCCTCGCTCTCCATCCCCCTGTCCATGAAGAAGTACCTGCTGCTGGAGCCAGAGGGAATCATCTACTGAACCACAGCAGAGCAGGCACTGGGGCTCCCTTCCCGGATTCGGGAGCCTCCGCGGGTACCCTGGAGATCCAGGCACAACCCTAGCTCATCCCCATCATTGTCTTCAGCTCTCATTTGGGGAGTAAGAGAGAGGATACTACCGAAAAATAGGACATTATTTAGAGTCACATGCTTTCCCAGAAAGAAGTGGGCAAACTGCTTTGAATCGTGACCACAGTCAGGATTTCAGTATTTTCCATATTTTTCTGTGGATTGACGCTTAATTCAATGTTAGTTCACTGTTTGCTACACCTGTCTGTATCTTATAAAGCTTTGTCATAAAAATATCCCTTTTAACTGTAAGATTTATTTATATTTTTAATTATCAATAATAGTATGTGAACAGGATTGAAATGTGCAGCGCTGAAATTGCCGTGCCTTGATCTTCATGCCCAGGTAGCTTTCAGCAGATGTTGTCTCCGTTCCCACCCTTACTGTGACCAACAATGAATTCATACCCTGGTGGCAAGAAACACGGACTTGCCCCTGCAACCTGCTCAGCTGTATAAGTTATAAAAGTTACACCCACCCATATACTCATATAAAAGTTATACCCACCCATCCATCCCTCAGGATGGTGTCGGATGGAGTCTGGAAAGAATAGGAACCCTTCCTTCATTGACTATAAAAGGGAGCTAACATGCTAACATGGACTATACACCTCGTTTTTTGGCAGATAAGTGTGGGTGAGGGAATTCCACCTTAACCAAAAGCTGTTTCCAAGATGAAGATGTGATGGCTGTGCTGTCACGGACCTGCCAGCCCCTCTAATTTGCAGATTTGCGCCTTTGGACCTGCCAGAGCTGGTTTCCCTGCTCAGTAGGAAACCCTGACTCCTGGCCAAGCCTCTGTCTCCAGTCCAGGAGGATGAAATGCAGGGCAGAGGCAGTTCACGCATCAAGCGTCCCAAGTGTGTGATCCGAACCCGTCTTTTCTTCCCTTTTTCATTTTGATGCAACGCATTTGTGACAGTTTTTTTAGACCCTGACAATTCTGGCCTCTGTTCAAAGGGAGGTGAGCCATGCCCACCGTCGGGAGCCGGTAACTCCCGACTTCTCCCTGCATCCCTGACTGCGGAGCTGTCGGTCCTCAACATTATTACTGTCTCTTTGCAAGGGAGCCCACGTCACAGCAGGCTTCTGCCCAGCCAAGCTGTTCAGTGGCTCTGTGTCTTGTAAAGTGGCAATAATAGCACTTGAAAAAATGGGCAGATTGTCTGATGTTGTAAAACACTTCTCTTTTTGTCTCAATTTTCATGAATCAAAGCTTGTACAGTGTTCAGCGAGAACCCAGCTCATGGGTCTGTGGATGGCTATCTGACACTTTATAGCTCCGATGGGCAATTTCAAAGGCAACATAGACCACGAGAAGATGGTTTCTCATATGAACGAGAAGTCCCTGTACTTCACTAAACTGATGAAATTTTTCTAGAAAGTTAGAGAGATCTCTGTCAGGGACACTGCAGTTTACAGGGGAGAACGGTCGGGATCTGGGGCAGGTTGTCTATAAAAAAAAATCTCCTTGAGGCAGTTCCAGGGGCGATGGGTTGTCCTGAGGAAAACCAGGGAATTTGGAAGGATGAAAAAAAGCTCAGGTTATCTAAATGCACTGCTTTTCTAGGCGACGTAGCTATGTCAGTAAGGCTTGAGGAAGAAGATCTGCAAAGTGGTCAAGGCATGAAAATGTTGGCTGCTTTCTGAACAGTGTGACAGCGGAGCACGCTGGGCAATCCAGAAGAGATAGGTGGACGTAGCTGATTTTATTGGGAACACAGCCCTGGGCTGGCTGCTTCTGGAAGTGGGATTCTGCATCTGGAAGAGGGAGGTTTAAGGCAGAACAATAGCTGTGTTTTCTGACCTGTCGTAATCAGGACTCGCTTGCCAAGGGGGAAGAAAAAAAGGCTGTCGCCAGTATTCCTAAATTCCCTTCGATCCTCCCCCTCTGCAGCCAGCACGCTTAATTTTTATTCTGT
This sequence comes from Apaloderma vittatum, assembly GCF_000703405.1. Classification (NCBI taxonomy): domain Eukaryota; kingdom Metazoa; phylum Chordata; class Aves; order Trogoniformes; family Trogonidae; genus Apaloderma; species Apaloderma vittatum. The sequence goes on from NW_009701708.1 coordinate 24,329, forward strand.
GGGCACCCAGTCTCATTTCCAAGCTTTGTACCAAGCAGGTGCCAGATTATAGCCATTGTGGCATCTGACAGGGAGCACAGTGGGATCAGGCTGATTACAGTCATAGGAATTTGCAAGCTGTTAAAAACACTGGAGAACATCCCTATCACAGAAAATAAAAAGACCTGACTGATGCACTTTTATTGCTTCTGTTGCTGGAGTGAGAAAGATCAACAGTAAACAAACCTTCTTATTTGCTACCTTCCAGCATTTCTTTCTTTTTATTCCTTTCATTGTACTCTATTCCCACGTGCTGGATGGAGTTGTTCGTCTGAGGCATAGGGTGCCTGATAATAAACTCATCATTTATTAAAGGATGAGCACAGCCTTATTATTCTGACTTAGTTGCAGATGCCTTGACGTTTTATACTGTCATATAACTCCTGATTGTGCTTTTGTATTTTTAAAGCTGCAACAGATTGGACGGCTGCAAATGGAAATAATGGAAGGACAAGCTGTCACCCCTACACTGCAAGTTTGAACCCAGTCGTGGCCTAAAATGGCAGAAAATTGTTTCCAAGGTTGTTTGGTGTCTTCTGTGAAATGAACTGCTTTTTGTCATTTGGCTCCTTAGTAGGGATGTAGCCGTGTTTGAGGTATTTCCACTGCATTTCACAGCCTAGGAGGGTATTTAAAGCACAGATGGGCACAAAGAATGAACTATCTTTTCCCATTGATGGCCCTTTCCCACAGCTCCCTTAATGATTTCCCTGTGGATAGCCATGAGCTTGTATATTTTGATCCTCATGGGTTTTTGAGCGATGTGTATGACAAGATGTCCTTAAGCCAGCATTGTTGACAAAAGTTCTCCCATCTATGACCATATGGACACTCTGCGTGTATTTGTTGGGCCAGTGCAAAGCCATAATCTATGTTCATGGAAACACAGACATTGTAATTGTCAAATGCTCTGGCAATAATTTTAAACTTAGCCCCTGATGTCTGTTTGGATTTGGCTTGATTCAAAATTCCAATCATTTATTCATGGAGAGCATTGTAGGTGAAATTGAAGTGTAACAGTATTCAGGCCTGTATTTTCCTGCAAAACCTTTAAACATCTATTCATATTTGGTTACCCTTTACATCCTAGGACAATGAGTCCAGAACAGCATGGCTGGCTCCGCCCTCCAACGCTGCAGCTTGTCCTGCTGGCCTAATGCCAAGGAGAGGAGCCAGAGACTGCAAAGCAGCAACTCAGGATGTTGGAAGAGGAAGCAGCAAATGTTGACCAGTTCCTGCTCAGCCTCCAGCCAGACAATACGTTTTTAAAACCTTCACTGTTCGTCCTTAAGACAAGCTAGTTTCCTGGTGTTGCTGATGGCAGGAGGGGAAGGGTGTATTCTCAGCTGCTTCGTATTTTCACAGAAACATAGAATCATAGAAGAGTTTTGGCTGGAAGAGACCTTCAAGATCATCGAGTCCAACCTTTTCCCAGCCCTATCAACACCACTGACCCATGTCCTTCGAGGGAACATCCACCCTTCTCTCAAACACCTCCAGGGATGGTGACACAACCCCCTCCCTGGGCAGCCTGTTCCAACGGCTGACATCCCTTTCAGTAAAGAAATTCTTCCTCATACCCAACCTGAACCTCCTTTGGAGCAACTTAAGGCCATTTCCCCTCGTCCTATCACTTGCCACTCTATACAGTCAAGAAGGGCTGCACAAGGCTTAGAGATGTGATAAGTAGATCTTCTCTCCACAAGGGTGGCTTTGGATAAGGATTGACCACTGTCTGCATACAGACTGGTCCTAAGGCGTGACACATATTTTGTAAATATGCTCATTACTGGTACTTTATAGATCATGCTTAACAGTCAGTGTCCCCCACTTCTATTCCAAAAACAAGCTCCCTGACAACACTCTGCTGCTTGGCCAAATGGGAGCAACACTCTGCTTCGGCACCTTCAGCACGAGGGGATGCTGGTTCCACGTCCCTTGCTCCTCTCATAATGACCTGCACCAAGCTGAGGTTGCAGTACAAAGAGCAAAAGATTCAAAGCCCAGACCAAAACATGGGGCCACCTAGCACAGGGAGCCACGGCCTCCATATATTCTGCCCTTAGCATCTGAAAAGCCGGCAGAGCAAGTGGATGGGTTGCCTGTGCTCCTTTTCGTGCTGTTAGGTGGCATTGTCACTAGGGCTGCATGGAGGATGATGAAGCTGTCTGCATTGTCTTGTAAGGTTTTAGACCAGAACTCCTGACTACACAAAAGCAGAGCGGTGGTGAAATGCCCATTTTGATTCTGCTGTGGGTCTGTGTGCCCATCGGCACGTGTGTGTGCATCAGCAGGTGTGTGCCCGTGCCAGACGACTTGCAGAGAGATCCCAGTCAAGATCTTTGATCTGTTTTCAATCAGTTTTTCAGCCCAAATCAGGGTATCAGAGCTCAGACCAATAAATTCTCATGAGTGTTTTGGCATTAACAAAAGTTTACTCATTCAAAACCATGTCTTGAAAAAACATTTCTCTTCTTTCCATGGGGCAATACCTTACAGCCCAGGCATCAGTTTTGACAGACCAAAGTGATCATGAATTTATATAATCTCCCAGACTGAGAGAGACTGACAAGTATTTTTGTAAAGTTTCAGAAATACAGATATTAAGGGGTAAGAGAAAAGGACTGGTCTGCCATGAAAGGTGGCAGGTTTACTTTTAGCTGCAAGGACTGCTGGATGGATTAAAATGATCACAGATGCTCAGCTCACTCATATTTGAGGAACGTCCTTCAAAAATGTGCTAATGCTTTTGGCAGCAGGTTTTTCTCATGGGACAAGTGCCTTTAAACTAAACATACAAGAGTTCAGTCTTTAGGATTGGAAGGGAGGTTGAAACAGTCTGGGGCAGCCTGTGCTATTATATACCTTTATTAAACTCTGGGAAGCCGAAGAGGCTTGCCAGCTTTTCAGTGCGCTGGAAGGTTTGCAGGGCTCTTGAAGGGCTGCTGCTGCTTTTCCGAAGCGCTGCAAGATATAGATGGGTCGGACACAGCAATATTTCCATTTACTTTCAGGATAGAGTAGTAGAATTTCCCTGCACTCCCTAGGGTTCGCTCTTCTACTAAATGACAGTGCAGAACATGCTATTAGGAGAGATGCCAAAGCCTAGCTAGCATCCGATACCTTAACCTCCCCAAGAATTATATTAAAGAAGTGGAAAAATCTACCACAGACTCTATTTGTAGAACGGCAGGGACCTGCGCTATAGCAGGCGAGTGGGTCAGAAAAGATTGCTACGCACAGCAACTGTCAGGTGAGATTGTCTGCCTGCTCACAAATTTGCTTCTATTTCTGCAAAAGCTTCATAAGACGCAAAGTGGAAAGGTGCCGAGGGATACTACGCATTCCGATGACCTGTTTGATTTTAATACACAGTTAACATTTTCTTCGCGTGAGGCAGCTGCGTGTCGCCCTTTGCTTTGCGCAAGCACCCTGCCGAGCACTCCTGAATTGCAATTAAGGCGTTTGAAACAAGGACAGCAGGGCAGGCGATGGTTTTTACACCAGCCTTTTGCCTAGTGCCAGAATCACACCACATTTTAGCCTTGTAACAATGCAACGGATAGGGCTGCTTACGTTTATTGGCACTGCAATTAGCACCCTGTTAGATTATGTCAATAGTAAATGGCAGTGGGGCTTGCCATAAACTTGCAGGCTGTTGGTGGGAGGAAAGGGGGTTGAATCCAACTCTGGCCAAGAATAGGGGTCTTTACCTATGTCTGAAAACCCTACAAAAACCACTAGTTGGTCAGAATAAAGAATAAATAACTGCTGAGGTCTGAGGA
>NW_009701709.1:0-5811 GCF_000703405.1 Apaloderma vittatum
CAACCCCGAACATTCTGTGATTCTGTGAATAGTGGAATTTACTTCAGATATTTCCACGTCTATCAGCAGAGACCGAAGCAGTGGATTGTCACATCCCCAAGGTCCTGTCCTCTGAACATGCCACAATCTGTTGCCAAAATGATCTTCTTTCCTGGGGATTCCTTTGTGTTCAAAGATTTCTCTTGATGCTGTATTTCTTCAGAAAAAGGGCTTTAAAGTCTCATTTCGATTCGTTTGAATCTAAATTAGATTCATTTCGTTTTGAGATGGGCTCAGTGCAAGAGTCTATTAAAAAATTAGGAGCAAAAGAAAACATCTGAATTGCAACTGCAGCATGAAAGCATGAAGGCTCTTGTCAAAACCTTGATATAAAGGACAATGCTGTGCTTCATTGTCAAAGGAAGATAATTGAAAATAGCATTGAGTCATGTCATCACAGAACTCCAGAGCTGAGAGAAAGTTCAGAAGGGGTTGATTTTTGTAGCAAATTATTTTCATTGTCGGAAAAGCTGCTTGAACAGAAATTTGATCTTCCTTTAGAAATACTAAAAGCTTTAGAATGCCATACAAACCCACTCCACAAATTGATATTTCAGAGGCTTCCTTTCTCTATAGTCTTTTCTACATTCCTCTGTAAGTAGAGCAGGCAGAATTTGGTCTTATTAGGAAAAATCCATGTATTCAGAAAAAAATCCCCACAACTTATTTGCTGATACTGCTACAGCAACAATGTAGTTGTTGAAATGCTTCCCTTTGAATAAATCTGCCATCATTCTACATACTTCCTTCTTATTCATCATCACTGGAAAGAATTACAACAATGCCATATTTAGTCGTGCGGCTGACAAAAAATTGTGTGTGATGGCCAAGCACCAAAGGTAGGGCAGTCTCACAGAGTCATAGAACAGTTTTAGCTGGAAGAGACCTTGAAGATCATCGAGTCCAGCCTTTGTCCCAGCCCTATCAACCCACTAAACTATGTCCCCCAGTGCAACATCCACCCATCCCTTAAACACTTCCAGGGGCGGTGACTGAACCACCTCCCTGGGCAGGCTGATCCAATGGCTGACGTCCCTTTCAGTAAAGAAATTCTTCCCAATATCTAACCTATTCTTCCTAATATCTAACCTTCATCATCACTACCCTAATAATCCCTGCACTGCCAGTCTCTGGAGGGGCAGCAGTGCCTGTGATGGTCTCTTCTCACAGCGCATGGCTAGGAAGCATCCACGGGCATCTTTTGCTCCTTTTTCCTAAGGAAAAAGAGAAGACGGGACATCTTAAGCACCAACAGGCAGCTGGAAGAAATTTGAGATCTACCCAAAGGTACCTATGGTAAAAGATGAGCTCCCACATCGGAGCTGATCACCCTCAGCCCCCTGCACAGTCAAAGCAAAGAAATGGGCACCTCCAGTGAGCAGTTCAAGTTGCTTGGTGTCCATCGAGGAGTCTCCACTGACCACAAGGGGACTCTGATATGTAGGTGCTAAGAAGGGCTGGAAGGGTCAGACACCTCGTCCTCCACCACAGGTTTTCTTGGTTCACCCTAAAATACAGTTCCTTGCTGCTGGCACAGTCTCTTTGCCTCTCTAATCGTGGGGAACCCAGTGGGTAGCTGATGTAAAACCAGTGTTCCTCATCCTCCTTCCCAGTTAGGAGGACAAAGCGTTCAAAACCTCTTTCCTCTCCAGCATGAAAAACTTCCAGGAAAAAACATCTTTTAAAATTTATGCAGTTTCCTGAGAAATAATTAAAAATTTAAAATTGCATCCCTCTCACTCTGCATGAAAAGTTTTTATTTTTATAGCATTATTACTTATTAGCAATTATCAATAATTTTAATGAATACTACTTATTAGCAATTACTTTGTACTATTACTTATTTTATGGTGCTATTATATAGATATTATAATATATATGTAAATAAATTTTTTCTTCTTTAATGTCGTGCCACTTTTCCAATTCAAAACATTTTCTTCTAGTTAAACTAGTTACAAGACAGTTCAGCCACCTGTTATGCCCTTGTTCTCACCTGTCCCCACTTCTTCTGTAATTTCTAAATGGAGCAGAACACACACACAAAAACAATAGATGTATTTTATTCATTTTTCTGTTTTCCAAAGGTTAAGTCCCATTTCTAGTTTCTTGGCTTCTGGCGGTAAAGTTGAAACAAAGCCCAACATGAAATCAAGTAGGATTTCCTATTAGCCCTAGTCTTCAGGTTTCACTTAAAAAAAATAATCATAAAAAAAAGGGCATATTCTTCCCTTTTAAAAAAATAAATCCCAGGGGGTTTTGTCTAAAAAAAAAAGGAGTTGATTTCTTACTTTTTCTGGCTCTTGGTAATGCTGAGCCTCCACCCACAGTGAAACCTGCCCTCGTCCCTGCTGCCCAACACCCCACCTGTGGTCCCTGCTGTGGCCCCAGGAAAACATTTCCACCAGCCTCTTTTTTGCATCTTTATCAGCCCATGGGACACGTGTTTTACATGATCATGTTACGCTTGGAGTAATTAAATTAGAGATTATCTTTAGCACGCGTCTCATTGCTGGAGCTCCCCAGTCCTTCCAGAAAACAGGTACGTCCTGCAGGTATGGGAGGATCTCACCGTGCACAACCCACGCTGCCTTGAAATTGCATTTTCCACAAAGCCCCAGTCCATTGCCACACGGTTGGAACCGCTTAATTCAAAGCTCAGGAGAGAGCTGAGTCTCCTGCCAGCGCCTTGTGTGCGGCCCCGAAGATCATCACGGAGCTGAGCCCACCTCGTCAGCCTGACCCGTGTTTGTGCATATGGGAGGATCTCACCATGCACAACCCACGCTGCCTTGAAATTGCATTTTCCACAAAGCCCCAGTCCATTGCCACACGGTTGGAACCGCTTAATTCAAAGCTCAGGAGAGAGCTGAGTCTCCTGCCAGCGCCTTGTGTGCGGCCCCGAAGATCATCACGGAGCTGAGCCCACCTCGTCAGCCTGACCCGTGTTTGTGGGCTCCTCAGGAAAAGCTCCTCAGTAGATTCGCAGGAAAATGTGTTGTCCCAAACAGTCCGTGACCTCAGGCCTTTCTCCAGCTGGTGTTTATCAGAACGCCGTGCCTTGTCTGAGCTTTTTGTTGGCCTGGGATCCCCTCAAAATGAGAACAAAGGAAGAGAAGCAACCTCTGGGGTCTGGAACATGACTGGTGGGAAGAGATGCTGCCCTTTGACAGGCTCTATGCAGGCTGTGACGCCTGTAGAGATAATTTTGCTTTTATTCAGTTTAACCCCCCCAATTTTTCAAATTCACTCTTTGCCTACCTACCTCTGATCATGTCCCAGCGCAGGGTGATGACTCGGTGCTGTCCTCAGAGCTGCAGAGACAAAGCTTGGTACCCAACCGAGCCGTGCGGCTCATCCACGTGGCTCGTGGAGACGACAAACTTTAGAAACTCTGTCAGAGGTGCAACAGCAGCTTCCTTCTGGCTCCTGCTGAGCGCACACCACGCTCTGCCTGTGGAGAAGCTGTGGTCAGCAGAGAGGTTGACGGCCTCCATTTTGTTCAGCCGATCATTTCGCAATGGAGGTCTCATCTGGAAGAGGAGTCACGGCATCGCCTGCCATGCAGGCACCAGGAGGAACCACCTTCCCTCTCCATGACCATGGGCAGAACTGTCCCCGCTGTGACCCTGGAGCTGTAAGAGCCGTGCCGCAGTCGCGTCCTTCCTCTCGCTCTTCACCTAACACAACGAGAGAACAGCTGTGCTTTCATGCCATCTCTTGAGGCTCTTCCATATCTCGCCGAATATTGTCGCAGAGAGACACATTAGTTTGTTTACAGCGTTCTGTTTACCGAATATGTTCCCTATTTAGGTTTTTTATTATGATATTTTATTTTTATTGCTCTCCGCATGATCTGTTTGTTTGCATTAACTTGATTCCGAGGTTTCATAATCTGATTATGGGGAGCGAGACTCAGAAGGAAGTTATAAAACACGCACACTCTATCAATATACCTGCACTACCGAGCACCAGCTGTGTTTGCTCCTTGAGCCTCTTCCTCATTCTCTCCCAGGGTCTTTCCCTGAGAGCAAAAATTGCTGATGAACCTGTGGACAACTGGACACTGAAAAGGGATGTAAAGGTAGTGCACGCAGGACTGGCAAATCTGAGCCTTGTTCCTTATCTTTCCAGGTGCCCCATGGCTGTGCCCAGTGACCCAGGACCTGCCTGTCCATGAGCAGGGTCCGTGGGTCCGAGTGGGACAGGGTGGAGCGGGTGGAAATGGCTCTGGGTGGCTGCAAGCGGCAAAGATGCTCCTGTTCATTTTTATTTTGGAAGGAAATCGGTTTTATTCTCTGCAAGATCGTAACACAGCCTTACAGAGCACACTTTGTTAGGTTGCCATACTGGTTTCACCTCTGTTCAGTGGGTCAATACAGACTTGTCCCATGATCTCATCTTTGTGTTGTGCATAACGTGAAGGTAAGAGGTTTCCCTCTTTTCTGTAGATCCTCAGAATCACTTTATGCCTCCTGTTTTCTTGTAGGAGGAGGCTTTGACGTTTAACGCAACTTCTGGTTCAGAAAATCCCCAGATGCTGATTGCCAGGAGCAGGGAGGGCATCATGGGTGACTGTGATCCTTGCTTGTTCTGCTTTTTTCTTTAAGAGTTTGCTCAGGGGAACAAGGTTCTGGAGTGGGTGCTCTTAGGTCATCTCAACAGTTATCTCATCGAGTGCCAGCGTGTGCACTAAGCTCTGGCAAGAAGAAGCCAGCAGAGGGGAAGGCATTTACATCTTTCAGTAGTGCATCACTTTTGCCTTCAGCAACTTTTCTTTGCCTAATTGGATACAAGCAGGTAAAGAGCGCAATAATTCTCTTTTTCACTCATACCAGCAACTGGCAAATTGCAGGAAAGATTAGTCTGTAGCCAGATGTTAGCCAGGAAATAAATGTGCCCTTGAGCAAGGGGACTTCTAGCCATTATGTTCGACACTGAACATGCATCAGAATGATGCATGAAGTAATATCATTAGGTCTTTTTCTGGCAATTTTCTTGGAAAAAGTCAAGGGAGGAGTTGACCGAGAGCTCAAATATCCCAGGGCTTTTTATTACAAATAACAAGACTTGCAAATTTCCACATGAACCTTGTGAAATTAGCTGTCTCAGGGCCAACTGATTCAGGGCTTCATCCTCCATCTGTTGAAGAATTTCAAAGGGATGTAGATGCCTAAAGAAGCAGATCTGTGATGAAGTTTCTATAACCTCAAAAGTCTCTGTAACCCAGAAAACCACTTAGCAGAGTTTGGTAGCAACAGAACTTCCCGAGTGAGGAAAGTGGGTTTTTTACTATTTTTTGAGCTCTGAGAGCCTGTGTGAGTATATGCTCTGCCCAGCCTCAAAAATACCTGTCCCACAGACGTAACATTTGCTCTCACCAAGAAGACCTAGAGAGGAAGCTGCAGTTTATTTTGGATGAAGATACCTCTGCAAAAGCATGAGATTCAGCCAGGTGGAAATCTCCATCCCTGAAGATACTATAACTTTGACTGGGCAACACCCTGAGCAACCTAACGTAACTCTGAAGACGATCCTGCCCTGGGGGTAGGGTCAGACAAGGCAACCTCTGGGGGTCCCTTCCAACACGAATTATTCTGTGATTTCATGAAAAGCAAAAAGCAGCCACCCACCACCGTGTCCTGCTACAGCACTAGAGACAGAAGTCTTGCTGCAGTTATCAGAAGATTGCCAACTTCCTTTTAAGAAGTCAGGGAAAAAAACCTACGAAAGCACCAGGAAAAGGAAGGAGCAGGTAGAGCAGTGCTGCTGCTG
>NW_009701709.1:5842-20248 GCF_000703405.1 Apaloderma vittatum
CAGGAATGAGCTGATCAAGGCAGCCTTGGAGCCCAACTTAGAAAATCATTCCTTCACTGTTCACCCAACAGGGCAAAAGGACCATCCACGTGGCTCAATTCTGCACAACCCTCTGAACTGCAGCGCTGGATGTCCTGTCTCCATTCTCATTTTCCTTTTGATTGTTTAAATCTCTGCTAATTGCAGAGACATCTGCTTTCAGCAGAGGAAGAACAAACAAGTTTCAAAGCCACCTTGCTTGGTGCCACCAGCAGCTGCTGGTCAAACAAGTGATCCCAAGTTCATCTCCCACTACATTGGAGAAATATTATCAGGTGTTCCCCCCTTAGCAAGCACCGGATGCTGATGCCAAAACAGTTGCTTAATCTTGGGTATGAATGTTGACCTCTGAATATGAACTTCTTCATCACCTACAAAAGCCGTGCTCTGGCTTTCTTTGCTGGTGTGTCACATCCTTGTCTCCCCTGGGGCAGTGACTGGGGAACTCAGCTGGACTTCAGGTCTTGTGGGAATAACCTCTCCAAGTCTGCAGAAAGAGGCAGCGGCCAAGCCTCAAGTTTTTCTCTGCTAGCAGAGACTACTGAAGTGTTGCAAAGAAAAGCTTTCTGTTAAAAATTGTTTTCTGAAAAAAATATTTTTCAGGAAATATTAAACGCTGGGCAAATTGCATATTTTTAGAATTTTATCAGTCTTTTTTATTTCAGCTTGCTGCCTTGTAAAAAAATACACAACAATTTTTGCTTATACATATCTTACTTCCAAGCAGAAAATAGGACTTTTCACAATTTTGTGCAATAATCATGATAAGATCGATGCAAACATAAGGTAGCAGATGTGATGAGAAGAGCAATGAGGTCCATTCTGAACCCTGCAAAATGAAAACAGTTATGATTACATACTTCTTGGATGAAATGTTTTCTGATATTTATCAGGCAAGTGAAGGCAGGTGCATCCGGAGAAGCCTGTGCATCATGCGGAATGCTGAAGACGAAAATTAAGGCTGCCAACTTCTGGTTTGCTCTACCTGGTGGCATGCACCATGATGCAGGTGAGCTGCGAGTGCTGCTGGGTGTGTGGGGGTGGCAGGAGGGTTCAGAGGGCCACGGGCAGCCCTGGGGACAGACTGGCTTCTCTAGAAGCAGAACCAGTAGCAGGGAAACTTCAGCAAGAACATTTCCAGCAGGGACAGTTAATTTCTAGTAAATATGGCCGAGAAGCCTGCCTGAAACTACACACTGGGTCTGGTCTGAACGGCTCTGGGTGGCTCTTGGGCTGTTGTCAGTCCCATTTCATTGACAACAGCTCCCTTGTCCCGGCACTTAAACCACCCCTCGAGCTGAGTTGCTTAGGAGTCCTTGCTACTCGAACAGTCTGCCCCAGGTCTCCTCTCGTGTATCATAAGTAGGAGCTGGCTCTGCTCCCCTGCTCAGTGTCTGGCTCAGAGGACCCCAGAGTGGGACAGAGTGATTTTACAGGCATTTGCTGTGTGTTACAGCTCAGGATATGGTAGGTCTGGTGCCAGGCAGGCAAATGCAAGGCTCAGCTTAGACATCTTGCCTGCAGAGAAGCTTTGGTCAGCACTCAGACCTCCTCAGACACCACTGTCAACCTCCCTTTGACCACTTGCAAGAAAAACAGGTCTTACCTCCAGAGCTACGCTGGTCACAGCCCATCCTGTGTGCCCATGGGATGCCACTGCGTGCTGCTGGGCTTTCAGCTCCTCCAGACCGAGCTTCCCCACGCCCTTTATTGCAAGAAAAGTTCCTTCCAACAGAGACAGTCTACCATCCTTTATCACACTTCCAGAAATGCTCTTTCTCACGCACGGGTTCCCTTTCACAGAATCATAGAATGGTTTGAATTGGAAGGGACCTTAAATATCATCTTGTTCCTCTCTCTCACCATGGGCAGGGACACTTCCCACCAGAGCAGGTTGCTCAAAGCCCTGGTCAACCTGGCCTTGGAGACTTCCAGGGAGGGGGCGGCCACAGCTTCTCTGGGCAACCTGTGCCGGGGTCTCACCACCCTCATAGAAAAGAATTTCTTCCTAACGTATAATCTAAATCTATCCTGCTCCAATTTAAAACCACCGCATTCCAGTTTAAGAACCTGCCCTTGTAGACAGTCCCTCCCCAGCTTCTTGTAGGCCTCCTTCAGGTACTGGAAGGCTTTCTACCCATAAAATATGAATCTCCATTCCCAGGAGCTGGGGAAGGTCTGCAATGTGTTTATATCACTGGCCCTTTTCCCCACACCATGACCTAGTGACTCCTTCCAGCACTACTATGCTGTGTTCAAATCACAAATACGCTGTATTTAAGTCTTCAAGGAGGGGACTCATGGATGCTTCTTAAATTTAGCTGCTCTGAAGAAACTATGAGAGAAAGCATGGATCCAGGGGATGGCTGTGGACAGGCTGCCAAGAGGAGCTGTTGATAAAGAGCCATAAATACAATGTTGTCCCTATGCCACCAGACCCACGGAAACACGTGGTTTCTGGGTTTCAAATGTGACAACAATTTTGACAGCCCCTTCCCAGTTCCCCCTTGAGGATCTTGACTTTCTTGGGTTTCCACATTTGATACCTTCCTCTGAAATATTTCCCCTGCTCAGCCATCCTCTCTGCTGTCCATACGGCTTTCTGTTGTCATCATCTGCAAGGAGTTTTCAAAACAAAACAAAGATCATCTCTGGACATCTCTGCTCTTTCCACCCTCCAGGTAGCAACGGCAGACAGAGCAGAGGGTCTCCACTGTGGTCCAGCATAACGAGCTCCGTCCTGTTATCCACACCAAGAGCTGAATTTGGCCCAGAACTGGCACACCTTGGGCTACGGTTGTGCTTCCTGAAGGTTCCTTCTGTGCTGTGATGGGATCACACCCCACAGATTTGCATCCAGAAATGGCATCCTGCTGCACGCTGAAACTGTTCAGACGGGCGATATGTGAGTATTAGCAGCCCTCTCACTTCTGTCTCCACTGTAATTGCTGCTAAGTCATCCTGATGGTCTTTTAAATGATGAAGAGCTCAAATATGTACACATGCTTATGATGCATTGTAAAGTAACAAGCCCTCAGGAAACATTAGCCTTCAGCACTGAATGTGGGTTCAGCTGATGTGGAACTGCATTATTTGCAAACACTTTTGCTTATTTTTTGGTGACATTTTTTGGAAAGGAATAGGAGGGGAGACGGAAAGAGTTGAGCATTTTTGGGAAGCACTTTAATCGACAGCCACAACTGGTCCCAGTCCTGGGCCCCACTGAGGTTGTTCTGGCCAGTTCCTTAGGTCAGAAGTGCCTGTTGACCAGCTTTGCTTCTTGACCTACCCAAATTATCTGATGTTCAGTGCTGCAGCACTCTTGAATACAGCTTAAAAAGCTCCCACAACTACATAAAGAAACTCAAACCACCAAAACAACAAAACAAAACCAAGAAACAGCCCAAAACCCAAAATGACAAACCTAGCTAAAAAAAACATTTTCATTAACTTCCCTTCTTTAAAGAACAGGGAAAATGAGACCCTTTGGGCTGGTCACTGTCTAGTTACAGTATCTCAAGGCAAGAGCAGGAGAAACCTGTAGGTAGGGCAACTGTCTTCGCTGTGTTAAATGTGGCCTAAGACAAAGCTTTGAAAGACCTTAAGATGCCAATGCTCTGGCTGCAGCACAGGTCAGAGACTGTCAGGCTGATTTTAACCTTAAGAAGTAAAATATTCCCGACAGCAAGAAGACAAGACCTCTCCTGATGCTCCTCCTAGTTTGAAGCATCAAGAAGAAAAACACAGACAGCAGGGACTAAAATTAGAAAGGAGCATTACAAGAAACGGAGTGAAAATTGCTCTGTCAACCTCAGTTCTGTTTAGGCTGCATCTACTCTCTCCATAATGTGCTTTGTCAGAAATACTACACTGGGCTTGTAACGGCTGCAGAATCTGATGCTGATAGCAACACCGATGCCTTCCCCTGGAGCCACACTGAAATTGGAGGTTCCAAGTGTTATCTGTACTAGGAAAACTAGCTTCCCTTATCTGGGAACCATCCTGTAATGGAGCAAGCCCTATCACCAGCACGGAAATGACAAGACACTCAATTCTAGGTTTTTGGGTTTTTTTTAATGAAACAGTAACATTACTCTTCCGTGCACCCTGGTTCATTAGAAGCACTTTTCAAAAGCGTCACTCCGTCTATTTTCACAAAAACCCATGCAGCGAAACTCTCCTCTGACAGAGGAATGAAAAACTTCCTTGCTTTTCTGCCAAGCCTTAAGAATTTCCTGAGGAAAATCTCGATAGCATGAGCCGCAGCGTTGTGTCCTAATGAGGCATCAAGCAGGATGGATGTGGACGTTCCGTGCTGCAAGTTGCCACCAGTCGTGTTGCATTTCTATGGATATTATTCTCCCTACACAGACCAGACGTGAATCTCTGACTTACAGCCAGGCACACAATCTCATTCTGTAGCCACTACATTTTCCCCCCACTTTGCAGATGTCTTATGGCTGCTAATTTCCTTTTGCATATTTCAGATAATTTGGGGAAATTTTCTGAAAGCTGTGGTGGCTAACTGGACCCTGGCAGCAACACTTTCTAACGGTTGGCGCAGTTGTTTAGACAGTCTGCTGAGTTAGGCTTGACTTGTTTTACAAAAATCTTCATGTCTGCTGCTGCTGCAGTGGATCTCGTTGTTTACAATGTTTTGTTCCTTCCTTACCCGCAGATACATTTCACTTAATGAAGACAATCACTGTCTTCACTTCACAGCGTTGTAACACCAGGTTTGTTTTGCGAAGCTTTGCCTGTGATTGCTTTTCGGACCCGCTGAGAATGTCTTTGTTGCTTTATGGATTATACATCTTGGGTATATTTCTCCATATTTTCATTACCGTTTCTATTGCATTCATAGAGCAAGGCTTCCTCCTTCAGCTCTCCAAGAACATCTTTACATTCCCATGGGTGGTGCTTAATGAAAGACTTCATAGCTTAATTTAGTGCCAACAGTATTTGTCTCAAGGTTTTGAAGGTAGCAAGATCAAATCCGGAAGGAGTTTTATTTTTATTAAAAAATAACTCTGGTTCCTTATTCTCTGCATGTCAAATAGATTACAACAGTAGCACTTAATTATCTTTATCTATCCTTCAACTCTCTTCTTAGCATTATTTAAATTGCTCGTGTTCGAGATGCAAAACCCAAACGTCAGCAGGTGCTCCATCTTTCAACCCTTATTTATATGAGAAGCTGAAATCAGCGTCACTGGAATTTCTCTGCATCTAATCAGCTTCCCGATGGTGTGAGGGTAGCGTGGGACATTTGGACCCCCCTGCTCTTCACTGGTGATATGCAGACAAAGACCTGAGGAGCAAGATCTTTAGCCTGATGAAAGCTTTTGTGTTCCGTTGGCTGCCGTACACGAGGACGGTCCTTTCTGCCTTCGCTCGAGGATGCACATTTCTGGCTGGACGGTCCAAAGCCAGAGGAGCAGATGAAATTTCTGCCCACTCCGGCTGCTGGCACACGTGCTGCTTTGAGAGGAGGCAACTTTTCAGAAGAGTCTGTGTTTTGCCTCCTTCTGAGGTTTCACTTCTGTAGTTACAGGCTTGTACATCCTTGCGAGGCGAATAATACATAACCGCTGGTGCTTATTGACCGGGGCACTATTGAGTTACAAATAGACTCGCCTGTGCCTGGGACGGGAGTAGGGGAATGAATTATTGATAAGGGCCGTGGTGTGATGAAGGAGGGTGGAGGTGGCCCCTCTGACTCACACCGGCTTCCCCGCTGCAGCTAAAACACATCAAAGGGGCGAGCGGAGAAGCTGCTGCTCAGGCGCCGGTGCCGACGGCTGCGGTACCTCTGCAGAGGCAAAAAGGGAGCGAAGGGCTTAATTACCAGACACACAATCCCAGAGTTGTAAAAGGGGATGAGGTTAATCTTTGGGTTCCTCTGAGCTGAGCACAGCCTGCGCTTTTCTGGGGAAAGCAGAACTTTTCATGAAACGCCAGGGCTGGTGATGAGAAATGAACTTTGCCTCCAAGCGCTCCCCAAACAGCAATGGGGGCTTAAAAGGATTATTGGCCTGAAGGAAGGAGAGATGATTTGTGAGTGATCAGGAGAACTGGTGAGCCACAGATCGTTTCAGAGCCAGTGTCCTCTGCAGGTGACTCATGGACTAGCTCTGACACCCCAGAATGAGGAGAACCCCTCTTCAGGATGTGTCCCTGAAGAGTTCCAGGTGCAAACCCGGTCCACAGCACGGTGGTGTGAGGGCATTGATCTGCTGAGTTACTTACAGAAGTACACAAAACTTGGATGGAGCAAGGGTTGAAGAATTAGTCCTCAATGAAAAAAGATGTTTCACAAAGCCTTGTTCATGAATTCCAGACCCAGCCCTCAGCTTTTTCTCCTGTCTTGACTGCAAAGTGCTTAAATTATCCAGTTGTTTCCAGATGTCTGTGCCAGTGGGCGTTCAAACTTCGTCCGGCTTTGCAGGAATAGCTTGCAACCTTGTGATTAAAAAATCCCAAACATCAGTTCCCTTCCCGTTAGAGCTTGTGTACCTCTTTGCAGTATAGAGCATAACCAACTGTTTTGCACCAACTGTTTTCAGCTCACGGCCGTGTCCAAACGTCAAGATGCTGAAAGATATTCTCGTGGCATATACAGAAATACTTAAATAAATGAAGTGTTTTCATTATGGCAAGAAGCAGCTTGTGTGATTCCTGAAATACTGTCATTTCATCTTCTAGAGACCGAGAAATAACAGGAAAAAAATCAGTCAATACAGTTGAAATTCCTGTAGCCTGTTTCCACAGGAAAGACTCCATCAAAATTTGCCCCCTTCGGTTATGATTTTCCATCATCTCCTTTCCACCGATGACAACTTTCTTTGCTCAGATACCTCTCAAATAGCCTTGATGCCTTTGGAATATTTTGAAATGAAGATATAGGGTTAATTCCATGTGAATTTAAATATGTTCTGATATAAAATGTAATCTCCTATCATCAGCAGCTCTCATAAAAGCTACTTTGCTAAAATGCCCAGTTTCCAAGCTGTGCTTTGATATATAGTTCATCCATTCACCACCATTTTTGATTGGTAGTAAAGGCTTTTAGGAAGGATGACAGAAATGTTTTATCCGCCATCATAAACACAGTTTTATTAAAAAGAAAAAAAATTAAAATGAAAAGGGTAGGAATGAGAAAAATGCAGGTCCCCAGTCCTCTTTTCATAACTTATTGGGAAAGACTTTATAGCTGAATCAGCTGCTGAGTTGCCATGTTTTTATCTAGCAGGATGCAAATTTAAGCGTTCTGGGCTGTAACTGCGGTACGTGCAGGCTCTGGGGTGCTCACAATTACTGTCTGAGGGCTCGGTACGGCAGGAGAGAAAAAGCACTTTATTGCATTCATCCTACCGGCCTGGGTATTTACAGAGAACGCGAGAGCAATCCTGCTGCATTTACCCCAGCCCTCTTTGTAATGCACAGCATTTATCTTTTGGGATTTCTCTCTCTCTCAGAAAAGGTTTATTTCATTTCTTTAAGCTCTGCTGTGAATGAGCTCTTTCAGGACCTAAGCTACATTAAGTAAGGTCTTGCAGCAAGAGGTCCTGGCTCCTTGGATTTCTGTGGATGCTTCCAAGAAGCCAAGGGACAGGGAGCTCTTGCATTTATTTCAGGACTTCTTTCCAGATTTTGCTGAGTTTATTGCAGCGCATCCTATGTCAAGTCTTGGTGCAACCTTTTTGCAGGGATGTGCCCCAGAGATGTTGGGTAGTGTCCACTAAAGGAGTGTGTCCAGATTGGCTCTCCACTGACTGAGACTGAACCTGCTCTTGTCTCATAGTAAATGTTAACACCGACCACTGTCCCTTGGTGTCTGGTCCTTAACTGGCTCATTGAATCTGTGCAACTCCTAACCATGCTCAGAAGACCCTGGATGAGCTTAGAGACCTGTCTACCATGGTGATGTTCATGCAAATGCCTCAACATCCCAACAGCCACAACAACATCCATCCTTTGCAACGCAACGGCCAAGCCTCCCTTTCACAAGAGCATCTCACCTTCCTGAAATAACCTTTCCTCAGGGTCTCTTCTCATCTGAAGGAAGGGAGCTGAACAGTTTGTTTTATGACTGTGGTTATCTGGACTGAATCCTACCAAATGCTTTAGCACAGGTCCCTGCCCATCTGTCAGCGTGGTGAATCCTGAGATTGTGCTGTGCTGCACCTTGTGTATCGATCCAGATCCAGCCCGTCTCTCGATTTAGTGGGGAGATAAATGTGTGGCAGCTCCTGCACTGCTAAGTACTGAATTTGGTAGAGTGCCACCAGCCCTTGGAGACCCTGCAAGCCTCCAGAGAAGGGAAGCATAACATTGCTCGAGAAATGGATTCGTCAGCAAAAGAGAATGGTGGTGTTTATTGACATCAATCGAATAAATAAACAAGACAATAAATTTGGAATTGCTGCTGAAATTACTTGGAAGTGCTGTTTATTGAATTTTATCTATTTTTATTGTTTGTGGAATGGGCTGCTGTTTTATGTATCATCATTTTTTTGATATACTGATTTTGTGTGATTTCAGCATGTATCCTGGGAAAAAAAAGAGGGGAAAAAAAATTGCTGCCAGGACTTAAATGCACAGATGAGCTAACCCAAACTCCCAGACATAAAAATGAAATTATTCTAACCCAGTATGACAAAGTGAAGTGGGGGTCATCCTGGGAAACAGTGCTGGTACTTGTAAGATGAAAGGCTTCACTAGCTTCCATGGCACAACTTTCTGAGCATTAGGAAATATAATTATTATAAATCTTCTGGATTTCTTGCTCTCCAGTATCCATTGTGTGACGGAAGAAGTGGTCCAGGAAGGCTGCTCATCTGGAGTTTCTTCTCAATATATGTGAGTTTGCAGAACCAAGACTTGATTAAATCCCGCCCAGAGATCTTGGCTTTACGTGTGAATTTTGAGTCTGTAGTTTTAACCCATTTGTAATAATTTTGATTTTTTATAGAATCATAGGATGGTTTGGGTTGAAAGCGACCTTAAAAATTACCTAATTCCAAGCCATGGGTAGGGACACCTCCACTTTCTTCTCCACATAGTCCCAGGGAGTTTGAAGCTGTTTGACATGAACTCTCAGGGAATGAGATTTCTTTGGCTTATGGGCGTAATTTTCTTCTATGGATGTATTCACCTGTACCCCAGAGGATTTGTGGGAAGAATTTTAACTGTTTGGTATTGCCTACCTGTTATTCTTCTTGAATTTTTTGACTGAAAGTTTCAAGTAGAGGCACCAGCAGTACTGGGGGACCAAGGCGCTGATTCCCTTGGGCTTAGAATAAGTTACTGTAAGAGAAGCATGGCTGGGTTTCCTTTGCTTTCCCTTTTCTTAGAAACACCCTCTTCCACCTGTTTGGGACTGCCCACTTTATTCTGATTTAGGTGGCAGCCTCCCACCAGAGCAGGTGAATGACCTCCCTGTCCCAGCCTCCCAGGACATAGCAGGGCGAAACTCGAGAGCTGCTGAGCTGAGCAAAAACAAGGTCCAGGGACAGGTTCTGAGGGAAAAATTTGGTTTATTTTTGTTTTTTTGTAAGAGCAGGTTATGTGCAGGGAGGGAGGACCAGTTGAACACAAGAAATTTTGGTGGATGTGGACTATGCCAGAGACCCTTGACTCCTATGGGGTGGGTGTTTTGATAACAGGCGCTTATGAATTGCCCCAAACCACACAAATCTCATGAGATAGGCTAAGGATGAGCTGCCAAAGCCTAATGTCGATTAAATGATATCTAAAGTCTCTTCCAGTCCAGGTCATTCTATGATTCTATGATTCTATGGATGGCTGTGACACACAGATGGGTCTTTGTCATGGGAAGGAATCAAGTTTGGGACCCATCACAGGACACCTTCAGCAAGAGCGAGACACTCTACCCTGATTTCAAGCCATCATGTCTGAAAAGATACTGGCTGAAAAAAAATAATAAAGCTTTCAGTGTTCAGTTGGACCCCGAGTTCGCCTTAAACCAGCTCGTTGGTTTTCCTGCTTTTCCTGAGCACAGCAGAGCTGGTCCCAGCAGAAGTGTGTGTGTGCTGATCGTGTGAGGACGTCAGAGCTCTGGACTCCCCTTGGAGAGCTCTGTGGATCCCGAGCCTCTGTTCCACCCCTTCTGGGGAAATACATTAAGGAATTTAATATTATTTGGAAAGCTGATCGCAGGAACGTATTTCTTATCCCCTGGGCACCATTGCGGTCACACAGTGACATTAGCTCTCCTGGCCACAGGCCCCTGCCAAGTGCTCGCCTGTCCCATTGCTCCAGTGTATTTTGAACTCCTCTCACTTTTATGGTTTCCTTTTTATTTATATCTCCCTGTGCTACTCTCTTCCTTCTTCCCTAAGCATCTGTAGTCATGCAAAAAAGCTGAAGAACACCGGTTCCCAGAGGTGCCTCCAGAGTTTGAGAGGCTTTTTCCCTGTCACGAGCCTGTCAATAAGGAGCTTGATGGGGCCTCTGCCTCCCAGTCAGGGGTGGGATCCGATTTCCCAGGTTATCAGCACGACACAAGAACAGATTTGTTTTCAAGCCTCTTTATTAAAATTCTGCCTCACGCAGCAGAGCTGGATGGTTCCTATTTCAAAAGTTACCTTGTAGTTCGTGTTTGAATAAAAAAATGGCATTAGAGACTGGAAGGCTTTTTGGTATTTTTGGTCTTCTGCCTTTAACGAGAATATAGGGAATTTTCCTTTCAAGGTTTCGGAAGACTAACAGTCCCACCAAGCATGCATATTATTGACTAAAGCAGGACTCTCTGAAAAATAATACACTCCAAAGTACCCGCATCTCCCTCTGCATAGGTGGGAGAATAAACAGGGCATGACTATTAATCATCCTGCTTAATGAATTACTGGATAGTGCCTGAACATGGTTGTGCTGATCATGGTGTAAGAACCCATGTAGAAGAAAAATAAATAAACCTGAGAGTGTAAATTCCCGTCTCTGACTATGTAAGAGGAGTGAGTGCTCCTGCCATAGCCCAGCACAAGAAGCTGAGCCTCACCGTGGGCAGAGCAGCTCTCCATGCCGTGCTGGAGGCTGACAGTAGGCGTTGCCATGCTTTCTTTCTGAAAGGTTACGGATAAAATAGAAAGGGCATTCAGAAGCTGGGAAAAAAGAGAAAAAGAAAACCCCAACCTTCACCACGTGAAGATTGCACTTAAAGCTGGTGAACAGCCCGATCACTCCAATATATTACAAAATCAGCAAATGCGTTCAGTAGTGAAGCCAGTGAACATTTGCCTTTTTTTTTTTTAAGAGAGAAAAGCTTCACCTTTTAGCCTTGTTTTCTGAGGAAGCGAAATTTGCGTGAGTGGGATGTCTGTTCACTTCCCTGTCTCCTCTCTCCTTTTCCTGATGATTGGAGAATACACAAGGCGAGTGAGCAAATTGAGGTTTCAACAACACGGAAAACCCAGGGCAGGTTTTTCCCATAAACATGACTAAATTTCAGCCTTACCTGCTTCCACAAGGAGTAGCCTGCTTGCAACAGCAGGCCACAGCCTGTGCGTTGGTCCAGGAAAATACACAAAAAGGGAAATGGAGCGCTGAAAATACAGGAAAAAAACAGGAATCCAGGAGAACTCCAGATGGAAGAAGTGGGGCGTGTGGGTCTCAGATTTGAAGGCAATCAGAGGATAAATTATTCTAAATTGAAATGGTGGAGATAAAAAAAAAATTAAGTTTCTAAGTATGTTTGAACTTCAGTTTGGACCTTGAAAACCAAGAAAAAAATGTCTTAATTTTGAGATTGAAACAAGAAGAAATAAATGAATCCCATAAGATAAAACCCCGAAACACAGATTTAGATGAAAATCTACTTTTGAGAAATATATTTTGCAGTAGACGTAAAGTGCAAGACTCTCTTAAGTTCAACAAGTATACACAGGCCCAGACAGAGGTATTTACAACAGCAAGTTTGGGACAATTTCTGGGAAAAGCAAGTTTTAGGAATTTTCACTGTCCTGTCCACACCTGTTAGACACCTCACGTTATAAACTTCTGGATGATAGAATTCACTGCCAGGGTGTTTCCCGGAAAATCACTTCTCTGTGAGAAAATTCTGACACGTGCTGAAAACATAACTAAATTTGTGTTGGTCTTTCTTATTGGTGTTTTAAGACTAAAAATGATGTCTGCAACCTCAACAACACTCTCATGGGGATCACAGCCATGCAGCCAGTCCCAACACAGCGTCAGGTCTTGATTTCTGCTTCCTGGAATAAAGTTACAGGAGCACAGACCGCTTAAAACTGCTTAATTTAGGATATGGGTTCAGTTTGCCCTTTTCACTGTTCGGAGAGCACAAACCCTGCTGAAATTACGTAATTGAGTGACTAGTTTTAAATTCTTTGCTCAGCTCTGCCTGTGGCCTTGAAAGAATAAGGTATAATCAGCGCAGTTCCTAATTAATGACACCTGTCCAGGCACTCCAGATTGGCAGTTCATGTTCAGGAGGTTCATTGCTTTTCATGCAGCCATCGTGCCTTGTGCCAGTGCTTCCAGGAGGAAGTGGTCCTTGAAAACACTTCTTTGCTGATGCTGAAGCCTTGGAAAAGCCCTGGGAAGGATTTTGCAGCAGCAGCCTTAAAGGCAGAAAGGAAAACTCCTTGTTCAACCAATGCAAACGAGGTCAGTCCAAGGAAACTTATTCAGCAGGCTTCCCAGGTGCTGTTGGGATGGATAAATTACACAGGTGCCTGGAGTCTGCTGGTAAAAAAAGCAACAGCCTTTCATTGCAGCTGCAATGAGTGCTTAGCATCTGTCTCCACCTTCCAGCTATTTAGCCCTCGCAGATCAGGGAACCTGGCAGCATCGTGGTGGCTCCCCTTGGCAGAAACGCTCTGAAACTTCTCTGAGTGCTGCGCTTATTGGTCGATGAGTGAAGGAAGGCAGGGAAGGGGCCAGCTGTGCACACTCTGAAACTTCTCTGAGTGCTGCGTTTATTGGTCGATGAGTGAAGTGTCCTGGGTTTGAGCTAAAACCCAGTCCGTTCTGCAGAAGAACCTCAGGCTGCACAAGGGGACACGTGGGTTTAACCTCTCTTTGACCTGCTGGGATCCAGAGAAGGGGCTACACTTCAGTCTCACTAGACCAAAACCTAGTCCAGAAAAGTATAAGAGACATTAAGCTGGAGAAAGAGTGGAGAAACAGGAAGTGGGTGCTGTTCTTGACTCTCTTTTTGCATCTTATCCAATGACCTGTCAATGTATTACGTACACTACAGGACTTTGCTTCCCAGAAAAGCCATTTTAATTGGTTATAGGAGTGCTTCACAGACTGCAGCCACACTGTCGGAGGCCAGAGCTCCCCTGCCAACAGCTCTTCTGATGCCCTTTCCTTTCAGACCTGGACTGTCATCTCCTCCTATTTCCCACTCCCAGTCCCTGCTCCTGTCTCCTCAGGCTGCAACAGACAAGTCATCATCTCCTTTCCTGGATCCTTCTCCTGCTTCCACACCTTCCAGCCTTCTGACATTACCTCCTCAGGCTCCCTTGGCAGCCGCAGGCTGGATGCCCGGCTGAGAAGGTCATGTCTGCCAAGGGACATCAGAAAAGCTACCTTGAACGTGTGTCAGGAAGGGGAATCAAGTGCTTGGAGTAGTTGAGTTCCTGGATGGCGGGCAGACTTGGAGATACCTTTCTAGTATTGCCACAAGCAGATGTCAAAGCTACAGTGAGAAAATGTGCTTGCTCCTATCTAGTTCAGTTCACCGACAAGAGACTGCTCATGCCCAAGATGTCTCGTCGCACTATGGGAGTGATTTGCAAACAGCTGCACCCAAACAGGATGGCATGGGTACAAAAAGACATTGACCTACAGCCAAGACCTCAGAGCACTTCTGCAGAGCTGGTGAGCTTGGTGCAAGGCTCAGTGCAGAGGCTGACTGCAGTGAACTACATCTAGACCTACAATTCCCCAAACTGTTCAAGAGGCTGCGAAAATGGGAATCTACTTACAGAACTGAACCCCTCCATGTGCTCAGGCCTTTGCGCTGACAGAGCCTTGCTCACTTGTCTGCCCTGTGACTGACCCCATCAAGTGAAAAAAAAAAATCACCAAAACAAGATTCACAAATTCTGTATCAATCAGCCAAGTGAACCTCCTTGTGCATCCCCAGGTTCACTGGAACAACACCCTCAGGAGCTGTGGTCACCTGTACGGGTGTCTGAGAGCACCTTGACCTTGGCTGTTCAGTCAGCAGAAAAGAAGGCTCCGAGGAGACCTTATTGTGGCTTCCAGTATCTCAAGGGGGCTACAAGAAAGCTGGGGAGGGGCTTGTTAGGATGTTGGATAGTGACAGGACTAGAAGGAATGGATTGAAGCTGGAGATGGGTCGGTTCAGAT
>NW_009701709.1:20316-26721 GCF_000703405.1 Apaloderma vittatum
CCTTGGAGTTTTTAAGGCCAGGCTGGATGGGGCTCTGGGCAGCCTGATCTAGTGGGGGATGTCCCTGCCCGTGGTGGGGGGTTGGAACTGGATGATCTTTAAGGTCCCTTCCAACCCTGACAATTCTATGATTGACCTTGCCTCCTACCCCAGGCAGGCAGCTGCACACATCTGCGTAGCCCTTCACAACAGGAGCCTGCTGTCGTCAGCTGTCGGAGAGAATCTGCCTGCCTGTTACTCTCTCAAAGAGCTATGGTTCTCACACATAGCTTTTGGAAAATCCTATGCATGCGGGGTTCAAACCGTGTGTCGCAAAGCCTGGCAGTGGCAATCTCAGAGTTTGCTGTCAAGATCACTGCAAAGACTCACAAGACCGAGTCTTTTGATGACTTCCTCATTTTCAGAAAAACACCGTGGGATGAAGTGTTGCTTGAAGAATGGGTGTCTAAGTCGTGTGCTGCGTGGTGGGGATCTCTGGTGAACCAAAGGCTGAGAGCATTGGGAGTGCTGCCCTCAGGTAACAACAGTGAAGAAACAAGTTTGGGACTCCAAGGAATATGGAACCATCTCTTGGAGCAGCCAAGAGTGTCCCTGAGGAAACTCTGGGCAGCTGAAATTCTTCATCTTTCATCTGACTTTGTAACTTCTTTACAAAGCAGAAGAGGAAAAAAAAGGCCCCCGCCTCCCCCCTTCCTCTTAGCCTTAATCTACACGTTAATTGTTCACCTTGATTCCTGCTCTCAGTGCCCAAAAATCTGTACGAGGAACTGCTGTTTATGCTGGCAGCCTGGTACCAAGATACATTACAGTAAGTAATCCTTAAGCATGCAGAAATTTTCTCTCCATGAAGGTATTTCAGTGCAATTCCCTTTACAGAAAGATAAAGGTACCACATCTTACCTTGAGATTTCCAGTAATTCCTTTCGGGGCCAGTATTTAAATGGGAAATATGGTCAGTGATTACTGGAATCCCCTGAAGAACTCTCTCACACAGATTCAGTGGTTTCCCACACCTCTTCCAGGAGTAGGAACAAAGCTGTGCACCTTGAAGAGCCAGCAAGGCTTGGCCCCTTTACAGTTTTCTTCCTCCAACGTTTGCTCTTGGCACCACTGCAGAAGAGGGTTTGAAATAGTCTTCAAGCAGAAGGAGTCAAACTAAATTCCAGGGCCCTGCATCACCTGAATTTAGGCGATGTCTTCTGAGCCTCGTCAGCTTGCTTCATGGGGGTGGAAACGATCTGGTGATCAAGACCATGAACTTTTTGAGAAGAAAATAAGGAAATGTCACTAGGAATGCAAATGTCAAGGAAGATTAGAGGAACGAGGCTGAAGAAGACACACTGCTAGAGCCAGAAGACCAGGAGACTGAAGCCCAGACTGCAGAACACAGTTTTGCCTTCTCCAGTCTTCAGGTGAAGCTGCAGAACCTATCGGAAGTTAGGAGTGAGCAGCACAGAAGAGAGTATGTGCGGAAGTAAACCAAGTAGGACATGAATATACATATTTCTAAGGCACGATCTGGAGGTGGAATGACTGGATGTCACGAATTGATTCATGTGTGCGTGGGCTCGCTAGCAAGGCTTGAAGGACAGGCACTTGAAGAGGGTCTGCTGTGGGCCAGGCTTGAGGAGTGGACTGGAGCTCCCCATGACAAGACTGAGCTGGGTAGGAGAGGTGGCCCAATCTCCAGTGTAGGGCATGGTTTTTGGTTCTTTGCAGTGTACCTTGGTTTTAAACTTCCCCTTTCAATCTGCACACCCGCCTTGCCCAAGGTCTGCCCGAAGGCTTGGAAAAATAGGTACGTACTTTCTGAAAAATGTCAGAAAATCTCCATGATCTGTATTCAGTAAAGCTACAGAGGGGCTTCAGACACCAGTAGCTGCCTGCCAAAACGGATTTCACCTCCTCTACCTTACCCTGCAAGAGTTAGGTAGCTAGCCTTCATCACCCAAGCTCCCTCTGCACTCAGTGGAGACACAGAAATTAAGTCATTTACCCCTGCCAGTGCCCATCTAACCCAGAAAGTGCCCAGCGAGCTTGGATCAGACAATAACCCCATATCCAACATTGAATTTGTTAGAAAGCTGCAGTCACAATGTCTGCAGGGCTAGAATCTGGTATCAGCTGCACTAGGGACTTGCAGATGCGTGTGGAGAGATTGACAAGGCAGATTGAAAATTAGGAAGTGATCTGCGGGCCTGGGAGCATCCTCTGCACAAACTGGCACTGTGGGTGTGCGCAGGGCAGAGCAATGCGACTACCGGCGATGGTCCAGAAGCCCCTCGTCTGCTCACGCACGTGAGTTTGTAGACACATACAGGATTATGGAGACATAGAATGATTTGGGATGGAAATGACCTTTAAAAGTCATCTAGGCAACTCCTTGCTGTAAGCAGGGACACTTTAAATAGATCTTTAAATAGAGCCCTGTCCAATCTGGCCTTGAACGTTTTCAGGGAAGGGGCTTCAACCTGTGCCAGTATTTCACCACCCTTGTTTTAAAAAAATTATTCCTTACATCTAGTCTGAATCTCCTCTCTTTTAGTTTAAAGCATTACCTCTCATCCTACAGCAATAGGCCCTGCTAAAAAGTCTGTCCCCATCTTTTCCACAGCCCCCTTCAGGTACTGGAAGGCCACCATAAGGTGTCCCCTTTAGGAGCCTTCTCTTCTCCAGGCTGAACAACCCCAGCTCTCTCAGCCTGTCCTCATAAGGGAGGTCTTGGTGCTGGAATGGAAATTTGTGTTTGGCAGTATTGGCCTGTGCTAATGTCAGCTGTTAATGTACATCTGGTTGGAGAGAACTGTCCAAGGAACAAACTGGAAATGACGGTTACATGGTGCAAGGCTCACCTTGCGCGGTGCTGGCCAGTTGAATTTTCAAGGACTTGGCTCTGAGTGCTTCCTGAAAAAAAACACAGCCTCTCATCTCCGCAGTGCCTCTGCAAAAAGCCCATAAATCACCTTTCCCGACACCGTGCAGTCTGCTCACCTCCTCTTGCATCTGCTTACCTTGGTGACACAGCTTCTCCCATAGCCCTGGCAGGCAAGAACATGGCCCCTTCCCACCCCAGCCTCAGCCAGAGCCACCAGGCTCTCCTGTAACGCAGTGCCTGCCAAAATACCTCCCAATGACGGTGAGTGTCATTGTCACCACATCCTACCGTCACCTGCACAGCACAACCAATTGTACGGCTTTATAAAGTCTGTTTGGGTTATAGGCTGCCAGGGTCCACTTGAATCCGTCAAAGCAGAGAGCATTTCTTCATCTTTTTAAGAAAAAAAAGATTTAATGAGCTTAATTGTCTCCCTGAAACAACAGAGTGATTATCCTACTCAGAGATAAGGAAGGAAGGGAATGGGGAAATGTAGGTGTGGACTCAGCACTTCTGGAGGAAAACTCCTGAGAGTTGCCCAGCCTCATAAAAACTTGAGCTGGGTTTTATAATGAGGTTTTGCAGAAACATATCACTGATTTCTCCTTTCTTTTTCTCCTGTGCAGAGTTTAGACTGAATGACAGCAGGCAAAAAAAAAATATTAGCCTCAGCCACAGATCAGTTTCTGTGTTATGTTATTCTATAACAATCAAAGTGCTCACCCATTTAAAAACAAATCCCTCCAAACGAAACAGCCCTGCCTGACATGCTGGATATGGCCCTGGGTGTGTGCACAGAAATGGAACAGATTTCCAACCTGAAAAACCTTTTCTGTATTAGTATGAAGTTTAAGTCATTACGTCTCATGCTATGTGAAGTTTATGAACAGACACAGTTGGAAGGAGCTTAATGTGACGAGGAAAATATTTTAGACAGTAAAGATCAGGTTTGAGGAGGTTTTAGGACCAATTATTTTGTTCCCAAAATCAAAATTCAGTGCCACTGACACTGGTATAGACCCAACAAGAAAGCTTTCTCATCCACACTGCTAGTCATGTCGTTGCAATAAAACTCCAAATGCTATTTCCTCTGGCTGCTCTTGCAAACCCCGGTGCTGGTCTGGCATACATCAGCACAGATGTTTTGGCAGGAAAAGGTGTTAATGAATTGAAATTGTTGCTAATATTAAAATTAGCTGTTTTCATTTCAACTTCCTACAACCCCCAGGAAGGAAAATCAATCTCTATTTGCCAGCTGGAAGGCAAACTTTCAAAAAAGCAAGAAGTGCTCATTTTCAGCTCCTACAAGTGTTCTGCAAAAAACAGAGAATGGAAGAAATACAATGGTTACAGCTTTCTTAAGGCACCAGGTATCAGGGAGACTCTGGAAATCTGAATGGTTTTCTGTAACAGATACAAAAGATGTTGCTCTGCGAGTAGAAGTTGGACAGCTCAGACACGACTTTGTGGTCTCTTGTTTACCTAAAGCATTTCCTACTGCGGTTCCCAATGGGAAACGAACTGGTGAATCTACCCTAATCAGCAGCCTGCTCTTAGGAGGAGTGGGAGATCTCCTCCTCACAGAGGTGAGCTGAGATCCTCACCTGTGACCGCTACTGATGGCTCCAAAGGACGTCAACGTTATAAAGCAACTACTGCCAGCAAGATGACGCAGCTGCTGATGTCAGCTGAGAAAACATTAACTCTTCTGGGTCATCCTCTGTGGCCACCTCCCTCCTCAGAGTTTTTAAGCAGGAAACTGCTCCATGGGAAAAAAGCTATTGAGGATGAAGGGAGAGAAAATGAGTTGCAGCAGATATAGAAGATTCTATTTAGTAGATATGGGGCCAAAATCCTGCTGGACTCAAAGGGACATAAAGACCCCTTTGCTTTCCCCCGTGATGCCTCGGTCCTACCTCAGAAGAGTTTATATGCCGAGGACAGAAAAGGAGCACGCGCCTTATGATTTCCTACGCACTATGCACGGGTACACGTAGGCATTGTCTCCAGCATCTTTCCTGCTCTTCTCAGCAGATGTCCCAGAGAAGATCATGGAAAGGAGGATATATCAGGGATTTTTGCCTTGGCTTTGGAGACTGAGGTTGTAAGATGGTTGTAGCCCATCCACAGGGCAATCTATTCATTTGGACTGAATATGAAAAAGAAGCAGGGCACTGGAGGAAAGG
The DNA here is from genome assembly GCF_000703405.1 of Apaloderma vittatum. NCBI lineage: Eukaryota > Metazoa > Chordata > Aves > Trogoniformes > Trogonidae > Apaloderma > Apaloderma vittatum. The sequence goes on from NW_009701709.1 coordinate 25,378, forward strand.
TTTTATTAATCATTCTCGTGGTCCATCTAAAAGGCTGACCCAGCTGGGAGCTGGCTGCAAGCATGGGAAAAAAGCGCATCTTCTCAGAGTCCTTTGTAATCGTAGGATCAGCATAATTTCTTCTTTGACCTTTCCTGGGAAGTAGATCTCACCTGTGACCATACTGTGGATTAGTCTCTTCTCAACCATGACACAAACCCAACGCTGCTCAGTATCTGCCTTGTGCAGATGCAGCAGATGTCAGCCCCACCGTTTGCAGAGCCCTGCACTGAGAAACACCACACACACACGACTGCTGTGGGTTGCCAAAATTAACTGTGTGAGAGGCTGAGGTATTTGGAGAGCCTGAAGCCACATCTGATAAAATCCTTTGTGCCTGGAAGGTGCGTTTGTCTGTGGGTCCTCTGGATGGAGGCTGATGATGTTTCACTTGGCTGCCGGCTTGAACAGCTCTCCATGTTCAATGCATCCCACGCTCTGTTTTATTACACTTCAAACCCACTTTGTTTGCAAAGGAGGAAAAGCTGTCAGAGGCCATTAATCCAAACAGAATTTAATCTCTCAAACAGCATTTACTCAGGCAGAGCTGCTAAATCGATATATTAAAAAACTGTTGACAATTAATTAAAATGCTTCTCTGCTAAAGTGTGAATGGGGATCCTCTGCAGGGCATTGTCATGTGTATCCACATCCTCTCGCTGGGACACACACCTCTGCTTGGATTAGGGGCAAAGCAACTGCTTTCTCTCCAGGCATTGCTGTGCTGGCAGCTCTGCTGCATCCTGGCAACAGCACGACGGGAAGGATGGTGGTGGTAAGACACCACTGTGGATGATGCAGGTGATGAAGAGCATCACAACCTTTGTATTGCAAGGTTGCATCTTGGAGAAGGTGAGGCAGGAGCCCAGAAACTTGTCAGCAGGCCTGAGGTATCAGAGGTGTGGCCCAGTTGGAGCCGAGCACAGTCCAAGCGTCGTCCTTCCTAAGGCAGGGCAATGAACTGGAAGATGGGTTTGAAGTCACCGAGAAAGGAAGAAGCAGCCTGCGTGGCACGTGCGAGACAGCCCTGCTGGTGTGTGTGGAGGGAAGATGACATTTCCAGCTGGCAAGAGTGCATCTCCATGACTGTTCAGCTGTCGTCACAAGGATCCGTTTTCCTACACTTGGCCTTAGGTATGTGACATTTCCCCTCTACTCGGGTCCGTAGGCTGCTCCAAGCCTCCTGCTTCTGCAGCATGGAAACCAGGGCAATGGGGGACAAAAAGCATTAGTGGAAGAAGCACTGGCCAGTACACTACCTTCAGTTTGGGTTATAATCAATTTTTTTATCAATTTGATGCATTT
>NW_009701710.1:0-37572 GCF_000703405.1 Apaloderma vittatum
TTTAATGGTTTATAATTATCTATATTTCTACCAATGTATTAAAATTAGTTTTTAGTGTAAAATGGACAAATTTTAGCTGGAAATCCTCCTGATTACCATACCAGCAATGGTCAGAGACTAATTAAGTCTATTAACTTGTCTAATCCAGAAGGATATGAAAGGTGAAAAGGATGGACATGTGAGGGGGGAGACATTGTACATTTTTTTTCTCACCTATTTTTCTATTTTTCATTTATATATATTAAGAAGATAAATCACTGTAAAAGAAAATGAACTACCTGCAGATTTTTATGACCAGACAATTGAGTTACAAAGATAGATGATTGTCAAAATTTTCTTAATCATCTTCATGGCATAATAAATGCATTGATACCTGAGGTAGCTCTAAATAAACTCATTTAGGTACAGAAGAGATATAGGCATGTTTAAGGCCAGTCTCTTTCCTGAATTGTTTAAAACTGCTTTTGAAAACCTTGCCTACTCTCAGAAACTCCGAGGTTTACATCTTATAGTAAGATTCAGCATATTTCAGTCATGTTTTCTTTAGTTAGTTGGACCTGGACATTCATCAGACACAAAGACACTACTCCCATCAAGACACCAAAAGTTAAATACATAATTTCTTGAAAATACTGAGTATTTTATATATATATATTTAGTGTGGAAAATATTCCCCCACCATCTTCTTCTGACAATTTGGAACAGGAAGCAGGGAGATGGTGAAATTTGTTACACTTGCAATGTGCTGCTCTTCCATAAAGCCAGTAAATAAATGGGGATGGTGAGTATAGATAGCAGCTCAGCATCTTATTTTACTCTCAGTACTCAATCTTATGGCTTGTGGCCAGTATGAACAATTCAGGCAACTCCCATTTCACATCCTTTCTTTATTCACTGTCCCACACATTTGGTAGCATCAGCCTTTTAATGCAGCACAGTGTAACTGAACCACACATATACAATAGATCCAGTTATGTGGCAGATAAAACCAATACAACATATATCTGTTGTCAGTGCAGCTGGAAAAAGCTATATGTCTCAGAAGCCTATTGTAACAGAAAGGCTGTGTGCCCCTGAATTACATGTGCCTAAAGAATACAGACTCCTTTGGCACTGTCACTGAGGTTGAGCATAAGAACTGTCACAAACGGAAGACTACACAGAAGAAAACCAATAGCAAAATGATGCTAATTTGCTGTTCTAGGGCTTGACTCTCATGTGTCCTATTTTAGTTCCACAGAAGTTTGGAAGAAACAACACTGCTGAAAAACAGTGAAAGCACAATTGGACCTATATAACACTTAGCTTTTTATTTGAGGGCTGCCAAGCTTATGATAAACAACAGAAATCTCCGTGGAGGATGATTCATCATGTTTCTAAGATATTAACTCATCTAGTCCAAAAGGATGCAAACAGTGGAAGAAGATGACTTTGTAAGATGAGATCATTAATTTATTTGAGGTCATGCCGTGGCTTTGAAACTTCTCCATCGGTAATGACTGGAAGACACAAATCCAGCCACATCAACACATAAACTTATCAGAGCTTTGTGCTCAGTTGTGGCCTTCATTAAAATTTCTGTGGAACTTAATTTGCATCTGTGAAATGCCATAACTCAGTCTAGGAATTGATGTTTATTAATTAATAGCAAGAATGAAAGGCTGTTTAAAAAATAAAACCAAGAATTGAGTTCAATATTGTTTGTTTCCTTTTTTTTCCCGCTTGTTCTTCTTCCACGTTTTGGAGCTCTTTCCTTGGCACTATTTTGTGTGCAAGGGCTGCGAGTCTGTAGTTATTTAACCCATAATTTTATCATCTGTGAGTCTGATGTGGTTAGATCTAGGGCTTGGTTCAGTGCCTGCAGAAGTCAATGAGAATATTATCTTCACTGGGCTCAGAATAGTGTGCAGAGACATTTACTAACCAGACAATTAGTTGCTGTTCTCTTTCAGTAAAGCATGTAGTAGAAGACTGTGGGCAAAACTCTGATCACTGTGAAAACTCACGAGGACCAAGATTTGATTCCATATAAACCAAAAATGATAGGAAGACAGAACAGAGAAAAGAAAAATCAGCAGCAAATATCTTTGCATGTATCACTGGTGCTGGCAACCATTTCAAAGCACTAGCCAAGCTGTTGTCTCATGCCTCTACAGCAAGAAAAAAAGCACTAAGAATTTGTTTCCGTCAATGTTTAAGAAGACTCTGCAGACTTTGTTTCTGCCCTTAGCAGAAATAATTTGCACTCCTAAAATTTCTGAAACTTTTCCAAGTCTTAAAAAAAAAAGTCATGTAGAATAGTTGCTGACTCTGCCTCCTTTTTTGGATGTACACCCTTGAGGTGTGTTAGTGAGGCTGTGAAGTTGGATATGTTAGGTGTAGAGTTTATGAATATGAAAAGCAGTAAATTTGCATGATTGTGGTGTACCAGTCATTGAAATTCACTCTTATTTGGGCAGAAAGGATGTATCAGTGCATAAAACATGTAATTAATGAGCACTAAATATTTAAAACAAAAGCTAAACTTAAAAATGAAAGAGAGAAGAAAGAGATGGATTAAACTTCTAAATGTATTTGAGAATCTTTCAAGATCATCTCTGAAGATCTAGTGTCAACACCATTGCAGCTTCAGAACTCGTTTCTTCTGCCTATTGCACTCTTTTAAACTTTTACTTCTGAAATGAAAACAAGGGAATGTAACCTTCACTTTGTAGTTTCTCTTTTATAAAATAAAAGGCTTCAAATGGCACAAGGGCAACAATTATGCCATCCAAACCCATCCCGACAGAGTTCTAGGGATAGCAGTGAAGCAGGCTGGAAAAAGGCAAACGATATCAAAAGTAGACATTAATTTTATTCCATTTATTCCTGTATTCTTTCACGGTTTTGAGGGATTTTGAGATTAAGAAACCTGTCTCACTATTATCTTTCCCTTGGGACAATTATATGCAGTTAAGGTAGGAAATGTATTTTGGTGCATTGGAAATACAATAATATTCAATAATAGCTATGCCACATATTCATAGTCACATTTTTGGTGTAACTCTTGAAGCAGTTAGAATATTCTTTTGAAGCTGGCTTTAGTGAAAATTACTTTTGCTAGGCTACCTTTTTATTTATTCAGGCCAAATTATTCATAAATATTTTGAGGCACATTAATCAGAACAAACAATATTAGCTATCATACTATTGCAACATTTATAGTGAGTAAAAAATGTTCTACTGTCTTCTGCAGGGATGAAATACAAATCACCTCTGGGCAGTCAAGCTTACACCTTTCATTAACTCCTGCACAAAAAAGTACAGATTATGAAAACTGAAGCCTGCAAGAAGTCAGTAGCCCTAGGATACTGGGCATCCAGTTTACGCACCATATAAACATGTTGTTCACCAGACTTATTTCCTGTCCTACAAATCAGTCTGAAGTGGTACTCATTGCATTTTTTTCCATTGTCTCTACAATATTTCAGAAACCACTTCAGCTCAGAAGTTAATGGTTTATTTAGACTTAACTCATTCCTCTTAAGAAAGACATGATCATAAAAAATAGGATTGGACAACAAAACTGGATGAATACGCAGAACTTAAACAAAAGTTCTGTCCTCAAAGTTTTGCTAAACTGTTCAATTTGTTGATATCCATGTTTGGTTGTTCACTGTTGCTTGTGTCTCAGCAACATAAGCAACAAAGCTTTGGTATTTTTTTACCTTAAATAATGCTTTGCCTGCATTTCATCATTAAATAACATTAGAATCTGTTAAAGTTTTTTTAATACTATATTGAGTGTTTCTTGTTTCCAGACGTATCTGCAGACAACATGTGAACACTTCTCCTAATTGCAATTCAGAATCTAGAGTCCTTGCTGAACTGTACAATTCTCAGCTATCAAGCAGAATTCATCTTATGTAGAGATTAATCTTAAAATAACCTCAAGACATGGACACCAGAAGAATAAACAGTCTTGTCTGTTTCTGCCCTTCAAGGGAGGCTATGCCTGAAGAGATCATTGCTTCGTGCTGACAACACACAGTGCCACCTCAGTGATTTGTATCCTGAAAATAAGAAGTAACCTCAAAATCTCAACACACAGAGACAGAATCACAGAACAGCTGAAGTTGGAAGGTATCCTCTGGAGATCAGCTGATCCAAGTCTTCTGCTAGAATAGGGCTGAGAAGTGGTTGCCTGGGACCATGTCCAGAGGACTTCTGAATATCTCCAGGGATGGGGACTCCACAACAACCCTGGGCAACCTGTGCCAGTGCTCAGTCATTTTCAACAGAAAAGGGTTACCTGATGTTTAGAGGGAACCTCCTATGTTTCTCTACATGTTCTCTTGTCACTGGACATCTCTTGTCACTGGGCACCACTGGAAGATGGAGCCCAGCTCCACCTACTTTACACCCTCCCTTCAGGTATTCGTACATATTGATGAGACTGCCCTGAAGCCTTCTCTGCTCCAGGCTGAACAGTCTCAGTTCTCTCAGCCTTTCCTCATAGGAAAGATGTTCAAGTCTCTTAATCATCTCTGTGGCCCTTCACTCGACTCTCTTCACTATGCCCATATCTATTTTGTGCTGAGGATCTCAGAACTGGACACGGTAGTACAGATGTGGCCTCACCAGTTCTTAGGAGAATGGAAGGATCACCTCCTTCAACCTGCTGGCTTTCTCTGCTAGAGGGGCACATTGTTGGCCCATGTCCAACTTGGTGTCCCCCAGGACCCCCAGGTCCTTTTCTGTGAAGCTGCTTTCCAGCTAGTTGGCCCCCAGCATGTATTGGTGCATAGGGTTATCTTTCTGAGGGTGCAAGTGCATCAAGTGCTCCTGTGAGTTTTATGTTAGCAGCAAACTTCCTGAGTATGCACTCTGCCCCATCATCTAGCTTACTAGTGAAGATGTTGGGCAGGACTGGACCCAGTATTCATCCTAAGGGTACAATGCTAGTTACTGGCCTCCAATTAGACTTTGTACCACTGGTTACCAGTCCCAGGTTATGACCCTGATCTTTTAGCCAGTTTTCAATCTACCTTACTGTCTGATCACCCAGCTTCATCAGCTAGTCTGTGAAGATTTTCTGGGATACAGTCACAAAAGCCTTGCTGAAGTTGAGACTTGCAACATCAACTGCCCCACGCTTATCCAGCAAAGTCAGTCATTTCATGGAACTATAAAGTAGGTGAATTATGATTTCCCCTTTGTGAATCAATGCTGACTACTCATGATCATCTTTATGTCTTTGAAGAGTCTGGAAATGGTTTCCAGGACTAGCTGTTCCATCACAATCCCATAGATGGAGGTGAGGGAAGGAAAACACTACACCCACCTTTATCATAGAGTCACAGAATTACAGAATCACAGAATCACAGAATGTTAGGGGTTGGAAGGGACCTCAAAAGATTATCTAGTCCAGCCCCCCCACCAGAGCAGGATCACCTATAGTAGGTCACACAGGAACTCGTCTAGGCAGATATTGAATGTCTCCAAAGAAGGAGAGTCCACAACCTGCCTTGGCAGCCTGTGCCAGTGCTCTGTCACCCTAACAGTGAAAAAGTTTTTCCTAATATTTTTGTGAAACCTCCTGTGTTCCAGCTTGCACCCATTGCCCCTTGTCCTGTCACCGGATGTTGGTGAAAAGAGCCTGGCTCCATTCTCCTGACACTCCCCTTTGACATATTTAGAAACATTTATGAGATCACCCCTCAGCCTTCTCTTCTCCAAACTGAAGAGACCCAGCTCCTTCAGCTTTTCCTCATAAGGGAGATGTTCCACTCCCTTCATCATCTTTGTGGCTCTGCGCTGGACTCTCTCTAGAAAGGAAAATTCTGAGAACTACTGACTGGTCAACCTCATCTCTGTACCTGGGAAGATTATGGAACAGATCTTCCTAGAGGCTCTGCTAAGGCACATGGAGGACAAGGATGTGATTCAAAACAGCCAACATGGCTTCACCAAGGGCAAGCCCTGCCTGACCAACCTTGTGGCTTTCTACAATGGAGTGACTGCATCAGTGGAAAAGGAAAGAGCAATAGATGTCATCTATCTGGATTTCTGCAAATGCCTGTGACACAGTCCACCACAGCATCCTTCTCTCTAAATTGGAGAAGTGTGGATTTGATGGGTGGAATATTTGGTGGATAAAGAATTGGTTGGATATTCACACCCAGAGAGTTGTGGTCAATGGCTTACTGTCCAGGCGGAGACAGGTGACTAGTGGTGTCCCTCAGGCATTCATGTTGGGACCAGTGATCTTCAATATCTTCATCAATGACATAAACAATGGGACAGTTTGCAGCTGACACCAAGCTGAGTGGTGCAGTCGACATGCTAGAGGAATAGGATGTCCTCCAGAGTGACCTGAAGTGGGCCCATATGAACCTCATGAGGTTCAACAAGGCAAATGTAAGGTTCTGCACCTGAGTCAGGGCAATTCTCATTATCAATATAGGCTGAGGGATGTTGTGCTAGAGAGCAGCCCTGCAAAGAGGGACTTGGAGGTGTTGGTGGATGAAGAGCTGGACATGAGCCACAATTGCATGCTTGCAGCCCAGAAGGCCAATTGCATCGTGGGCTGCATCAAAAGAAGTGTGGCCAGAAGACTGAGAGAGGGGATCCTGACCCTCTTCTCTACTCTGGTGAGACCTCATTCAGAGTACTGTGTCTGGCTGTGGAGCCCTTAACGCAAGAAGGACGTGGACTTGTTGGAGTGGGTCCAGAGGAGAGGCCACAGAAATGTTCAAAGTGCTGGAGCACCTCTCCCGCAAGGACAGGCTGACAGAGTTGGGCGTGTTCAGCCCAGAGAAAAAAAGGCTGTGGGGAGACCTTATAGCAGACTTCCAGTACCTGAAGGGGACTACAGGAAAAAGCTGTGGAGGGACTGTTCACAGGGATGTGTAGTGACAGGATGAGGAGTTTTAAACTAGAGCAGAGAAGATTTAGATTAGATGTTAGGAAGAAGTTCCTTACAATGAGGGTAGTGAAACACTAGAACAGGTTGCCCAGAGAGGTAGTGGAGGCTCCATCCCTGGAGGCATTCAAGGTTAGGCTTGATGGAGCAACCTGGTTTAGCACATGGTAACTGCAGGGGCATTGGACTGGGTGACATTTAAAGGTGCATACCAGCCCAACACATTCTATCATTCTACGATTCTGTGATTCTAGGAGGCTGATGAGACTATACTTTTTTGGATCCTCCTTCTTGCCCTTCTTGAAGACACAAGTGATACTTAATATACGTACTCCTAAGAGAGGGGTCTATAAACGGACTTTGGCTTTGAATCTTCATGCTTTTTGTGGCTCCAAATAACACTTTCTCTGCATTTTTACTCCAGCTTGAGCAAACCTCTACATTTCAGAGCCCATTTAAATCTCAAATCAAGGTATCTGAAACACCAGATATCTAAACCAGACCATAACTTCCTGAATAAATAATATCCTTTGTCCTCCTGGACTGGCATCTGCCAGTCAACAATATTGTGATGTTGTAGTCCAGGGGATAGGCTCAGTTGAGAAAAATTTTTTTCATTATTGATATTTACATAATTTGGTGCTTTGAAACCACCAACATATGCTCTAGTCCAGGATACTACTACAGTAAAAGAAATTACCATAATCTCTACAGCAGTCAAAGCTTAGTGAACCATTAAAAGCAAACTAGCTCAATGAACCGAGCAGCAACAACAAAATAAAAGTACACTGAAAGCATGCCTAGGGCAACAACATTTGTTTTACTCCCATCTCTAATACTGACTTCAATAAAGCACGAAAAGATCCAATGATTTCTTTGTTGCCTTCCTTGCCTTTCGCAAGACTTTCAGGCAAATTTTCAGCATAGTCTCTTGATTTGACGGTCTCCATCATAAGATCAGAGTCTTATGCGGAAGGGCTGATTGTCTTCCACTCCAGTTTGCCAGATCATGTATCGAGTTTGAATGGCTACCTCTGATGGGGGTTTTTGTGTGTGTGTTTATGTGTCTGCATGTGTATGAGGTATTAGCCTACACACTACAGAAAAGTGAATTCCACCCAAGACAGTATTGTTGCGGCTCTACTGTTCTGACCAGAGTGGAAGTCCATTTTGGATGACTTCAGAAAGCTGAAGTTTACAGGTCACCGAGCTTACAACCTTCAATCCTAGGGCTTCTTTAATCTGTTTAGTCCAAATCTAGCCAGCATGCAGCAGGCATGGCATATTTGTTGCTATGATGAAAGTAATTCTCTTCTTCAAACTCTGTAATAAATGACAACAGTCATTAGTGTCATCTAGAACTGACTGAAGACAAAAGCATTGGTCTGTATGAGAGTTCATATCATATGTTCTGTGCACTTGCTGCCATCACAATTAAAGCTGGAAAAAACAATGTGCTTTTTTTCATGGGGCATCCCGCTTGAAGATCAAAGAGGAAAAAGTGTCACATTACCTTGTCTGCCAACTTCATTAACACAGTGCATACGAAAAGTCTTTTGATTGTGTGTGCTCTGCCATCCTGAGAAAAAAATGCTTTTTGGGTTTCACTGAAATGTACAAGTAAACTGATTAAACTGGTGAAGTATGGGTAGGGTATTATCAAAGCCTCTGAAGTGTGGTTGGCCTCTACCTCCTTCTCTCTCATACTTGGTTCACATTTCCTGCTAGCCACATCCAGCACCAAGGGTAGCGATCAATGAGGAGCATAGCTTGAGGGCTGCTGTCAATGTTCCAAACAGAGGTGCAGAGGGACTAAACTTCCCTGGGGGTGTCTTTGCTTATTTTCACTTCCCAATGTCCTATGGCTGAATGAGACATTAATTACACTGTTTCACACAGTAACAGATGAGTTTAAGTGAACAGTGAGTTCCTCCTCTCTCCTGGGAGGTTCACTGTCCGCTAGGTGGAAACTAGATCTGTAGTGGTAATTTGCTAATGAGTAGCATCTCTTAGTATTTGCTAATGAGGCAATGAGTAGAGAAAAGTTGCACCACTATACAAATATCAAAAAAACAATTTTAAACTTTCCACATTTCAGGAAAAAACTTGAAAATGTGGAGCAAGTAGACTCCAATGGCACCAAAATCAGATGACAAATACAGTAAGACTGACTTTGTTATGCTTATGAAGCTGTTTTCTTTTGAGCTCATCTTCAAATGTGAGAGAGAGCATAGTACTCTGCTTTTATGGTCTGCTGTTGTCTCTAGGACTTCACAGAGGAGGCAATGGCATTTGATACAGAGACGAACATCTCTTGGCATTATTGATCATGTCTGCACTATCAGACATAATCAATAAGCTAACTGGCAAATGCCCAATCCCAGCATGCATTAGGTTTTAGCAAGCAGCAGAGTAAGAACAATTTGGAGGCCTTTTGTTTCAGGCCAATTACTAGGCGTTCATTGGAGGGTCTGCTTCTTAAACTAGTATTATACAATAGCCATGAGAAGATAAAAATAAACTTGACAAACAAGCCATACATATGCCAACTACTCTTCCACCCAGTGTTCCTCATATTTTAAAGATGAAATTTTGTTTATCCATGAGTTTCTTCTTTACATGTTCTCACTTGGATTGTGACTTGAAGGATATCTGAGAACAATGTGGGAGAGTAAACAGAGGCCAGCTGCTTGTAACAAATAACTTAGAACATCAAGATTCAGAAGCATAAATAACAGTGAGGGTACTGTGCTCAAGCTATCAGAAGAAAAAGCCAAACTGGACTTTCAATGAAGTCAAAGCTTTCCTCAGAATGGCTAGTATATGATATGATCAGGCGTATATTTTTAATTATTAACACAACTTGATTTAAATGCTGCCTGCCTTTTATGGGGTACAACCACTTGCAGAAAAAATCCGACAAACAAAATTCAGCAGATAACAAAGGTATTTCAGGCTAATCTTTGAAAAAGGGAGTATTATGATTAATAATGTTTTTCAAAATATACAAAAAAAAATGTATCTGGACATTATTATACCCACACTGCCTGTGTTGCTCGACACATAGTAGCTTTTAGGAAAAGCACAGGTAGCAAAATTTCATTTCCCCAAAATGCACTTTGATATATTTTAGGTATAAAAATCTCATTTAAAATAATGTCAGCATCTTTTGCCTGTAGAATATGAGGCTCAGCATCTTTAAATTATTTAAAAGGTCCTCAGAGAGTCAGTTATGCTTATAATGTCAGATTTACTCAAAGAAATAGAAAGAGCAAAGCGAAGTGTTGAATAAGGACTTCCTGTGTGATTTTACCAAGTTATTTTTTACTGCCTGTAATTGAAGCAGCATTCTCACCTCACACAGTTTTAGCCAAAAATATATGTTGTATAACTGCAACTTGTTTAACTTGTTTTGTTTCTTTTTTCTCTCTTTTTTTTTTTTTTATAGAGTAGGTCTGCTATACTGAACTGCTCTTTTCCCCATGAGGATTCATTCATAAATAAATACAAGCTCTATCAAAACTTAATTGAAAGGACAGTTGCACAGGGTGTTACTAATCCTACATATGTGTCCTCCTAAAAGGAAAAAATATTTAATTTTTTGAAACTATAAGGAAAAGAGTTTACCAGTACCATCTCTGACATATTTTGTCTCCCTTTATTGTGATAGAAGGACCAGATGTGACCTTATGAGTTACGTTCAAACAAATGGTGAATGTCAGGATCTGTGCAGCATCACATCAGTGTTATGGTTTGTCATTACACTTTCAAGATCTATCCAAAAATCCTATCCTAAAAACAGCCATTATATTAAGTTAGATGGAAAAAAAATAATACTTTTTACTGTTGTTTTTAATGAAGGTTATCCTTTGCTGGGCATTCTGGAAACCTGTGGATAAACAAAGTCTGTCTAAGATGTCCTGTATTTTGCCATGAATAAGCCCCAATTTAATTGTTAAAAGAATTATTGTATCCCCACCAAGAATCAATGTTTCATCAGAGAATGAGTTAAATGTCCATGAGAGACCTTTAAAAAAATTACAAGTATCAGGTACGTTAGTGTTCATATGCTCTATACATCTGCCACACTTTTTGCCTTAACAAGTCCTAAGACCAAACTGAGAGCTTTATCCGTGTTCTGAACCCATCTTTAGAACCATTCATTCAGGTGTTGCAATTAGAAAATTGGCATGCTTATTAAGGGTATTACTTTACTGAGAAAAATCTACGCAGCGGTGCATGCATGTTTCAGGGCTGTTTTCTCTAACTGGTGACAGGAACACACTGACCGGCAGTACCTCTTACTCTCCGTGTGCTTCAGTTAGTTCTTATGCCTCTTTAATAAAAAAGAGGAACTACTGATCCCTTGTTGCTTTGACACTCTTTTAGCACTAATGAGGGAATTAGAAGGCGCACAGAGAATATCTATCAGAGCTACAACTGGAGAACAGCCCAGTTCCTACTTTACCTCCAGACACCTTGTACTGGCACACTGTGTCTGAAACATTTTGTATCTGAACTAGAGCACAAGCTCCCTGGGGAAGATATGCATCATCTCATTTGCTTTTGAACTGAGTGCACACATTATTGTCTCTCTGTATACAATAAAAGGGATTGGTAGCATTCATAATGTTAATGTTTTGGGAAGAGATTTCCTATTAGCTGAAACAAACAGTTCTCCTTTTAAATCAAAAATGAAACACACTTGAGTGTATTTACACAGCTCATAAAATGACATGCAGTGGTCATACTCTTTGACCTGAGGAGCATTCGGTAAAGATGATTTACAATATTAGCATTTGAGTGCAGGCCTCCCTGCTTTGACTCACGTGCTGCCGCATAACTTGTGTCTTGAAATGCACTCAGAGACACACTTCACCCCTGCCAAGGTACAGCTGCTCCTGATAGCGAGAGATTCTCTCCATGGTCAACTGTTTTCAACCTCTTGGTACAGATCAGCAGTTTAGCTCTGGAGTTGAGGACCATCCTTTCCAGAGGAAGCTGCAGGCTGAGTATTTTTAAATGGGTCTGAAAACTGTGATTAACACAGCAGCAGCAAAAACATAAGATGACAGAAATCTAACTGTACTGTAGTTTTATTAGTTGTCTTTGCCAGAGATTTTTCTATCTCTTTTCTTAACTCTGACTAACAAATACATTAAACATTGTGTGCCAAGTTGGAGGAAATACAATGAAATAATCTGATACGAAAGCTCTTGTTTCTGCTATTTAAAGGTCTGCCAACCCACAACTGCCACAGAGTGGCATATTAAGGAGGCATGCTAGACGCAATGCATGTACCACTGTCATTCATCTCTTGCTTACATTCTTTGACTTTAAAATTCAGTTGAGGTTATGTTAGATAGAAATAAATAGCTGAAGGTGGATGCTTAACTTTAAACTTATATGCCATAGATCGACATCACCTTGTTCATTAAAGCCTGGCTAATGGAATAGCACTTTATTTAACTGCAGTTGAAAGCTGTTTATATTTGAAATTCTTCACTCTTTCGTGGGAACAAAAACAAAACTATGCCTGAATTCAGTCTGATCATTGTTTCTTGCTTCATACTTCAGCTTCTTCCTTTTCCCTCAAGAAATGATTTTATAGCACAAGAAAATTAGAAAGATTTACTCAGATTCTAGAGCTAGCCTTTGGAAGTACTGTTTTGCCTCTGACCCTCCACGTCCCATCTTTAACTAAAGTATATCCTCTGACATTTGTGCCAGTCTCATCCGGCACAAAATGGTGAAGCTACACTGAAGCCAGTGTTCATTTACATAGCTATGGGCCGTAGCCTCCATCTTATAGTCTGACTTCAGCTTCTGCAAGTTCCTATCCTCTCCACTCCCCATCTGTATGCTGGCGGTAACACCACCTCTCTTGGCATTGTGAAAAGGACGACCTCTCGATCACTTTTAACAGTGCTCAGATAGCAAAGGGGCTTATGAAATAAATTCATGACTGCTTTCTAAAACCCTCTGCATTTTGGAAAAAATATCAATTATTTCGGTAGAAAGTCCAGTGAGTAACCTCTGTACAGAATACAGGAAAGAAAGAAAACAAGTTAGAGATGATCAGTAAAGCAGCAGCATTTTTTCTATTTCCTTGCTATCTTCATTTTTGCTATTGCCATTTTTATTATTTTTAGGTAACAAAATATAAAAATGTCCCTATTGTCATCTATTACCGCATGATACAGAAGTAGCTTTTTCCCAATGCACTTATATATTGCACTTCATATTTACCCTTTTTCACTGTCATGCCAAAAAATCTTGAACGCAAATTTGAGAATTTATTCAAATAATATCAATAAGAAGGCATAGTAGCTTCAGTTGGAAAAGACTGCAAAGGATATGTGGAATTCCCAAAACATGTTTACAGTGTTCTCCACCAGCATTAAGTTTTCTCTCTGCCTACAACTTAGTATAGTTGAACTAATTTTCTCTGAAAATAACAAATCATCCCCAGAGAGGTCAGAGTAGATTTTTTTTCCCATAATGAGAAACACTAAAAAATATTGAATATGTAACACAACAAGTAATCATAGAATCATAGTATCATAGATGCATGGAATGGCCTAGGCTGGAAGGGACTTTAGAGATCATTTTAATTCAGCCTCCCTGTCGTCGGCACGGATGCCTCTCAAGTAGATCGGGAACACATGGAGACCAAACAGGGATCGAACACGCAACCTTGGTTTTGCCAGCTTATTTTTAACCTGTTTTTTTTAGGCTGGAACAGAAACACGCAATCTCTCAGTGTTAACTCTAAGATTTAAGTTTCCAAGATCTACATTAATGACCTCATATCATAACTCAACGTTTAATGAAATTTATTTCCCGTATTCATAGAAGTTATTTCCCATATTGAAATGAACACAATTTTAAGAATTTAGCTAAATTCAAAAGGTTCCAAATGATCTCGCTGAACTTCACATGATGTTCTTAATAGTTAATCAATGTCTTGAATGTACACGGGACACACTTTGCATTAGGAATCACAAACTTTAGCAAGAAGCATCATACATTGATTTCATAGAATATATAGTGCAAAACATGGTCCCACAGAAGAAAGTAGGGACAGTG
Source organism: Apaloderma vittatum (assembly GCF_000703405.1). Taxonomy (NCBI): domain Eukaryota; kingdom Metazoa; phylum Chordata; class Aves; order Trogoniformes; family Trogonidae; genus Apaloderma; species Apaloderma vittatum. Next base: position 13,994 of record NW_009701710.1, read on the forward strand.
ATGCATCTCTGTGCATAAACACTCCCCATTTAAAGGAAAGTGTGTACAAACATGCATGACTATGCACCTACAACTTGGTAATTTCAGCATCTTCAAGCGTTCTCATAGGTTTTGTGTAGCATGCCTGCAAAATAGTTGTGATTTTGTATCAGGTGCGGAGAAATACATTAAAATATAAAGTTTGACACTCCTTATCTGGAAGACTTTAAAAACTGTTGAAATTGATTTTTCTGTAGGAAACTTTCTTTATAAGACTGTGTTAGAGAATAAATTCTCCCCCAATCCCACACAAGCTCATAGAAACAATGGCTCTTCAGCTCTTTTTCTAGCAGACGTGATCCTGTCCATAAGATTGCTACGCACTGTATTAATTTTATTTTTTTTTAACTCTGTCACTTCTTTTGGAGACAAAACTAACACTCAAGGCAATGTAGGTCCACTGCTGAATGAGGTGGGTGCCCTGGTGGCAGAGGATGCAGAGAAGGCAGAGTTACTGAATGCCTTCTTTGCCTCTGTCTATTCTGCTGAAGACTGTCCTCAGGAGCCCCAGAGCCCTGAGGCCCCAGAGGAAGATAGGATAAAGAAGTTTGCCTTGGTTTATGAGGACTAGGTTAAGGATCAGTTAGGCAATCTGAACATCCACAAATCATAGAATCGTAGAATCATAGAATGGCCTAGGCTGGAAGGGACCTTAGAGATCATCTAGTCCAACCTCCCTGTCATGGGCAGGGACGCCTCTCAACTAGGTCAGGCTACTCAAGGCTCTGTCCAACTTGGCCTTGAACACCTCCAGGGAGGGGAGAGCCACAACATCTCTGGGCAATTTACTCCAAAGTCTTGCCGCCCTCGTACTGAAGAATTTCTTCCTAAAATCTAATCTAAATCTATTCTCCTTCAACTTAAACCCATTTCCCCTTGTCCTGTCAGTGGACACTCTTATAAAAAGTCCCTCCCTAGCCTTCAGGTATTGGAAGGCAGCTATTAAGTCACCCCGAAGTCTTCTCTTTTCAAACTGAACAATCCCAGCTCCTGCGGCCTGTCCTCGTAGCAGAGGTGCTCCAGCGCCTGGATCACCTTTGTGGCCCTCCTCTGAACACGCTCCAACAGATCCATGTCCCCCTTATGGTGGGGAAACCAGAACTGGATGCAGTATTCGAGGTGGGGTCTCAGAAGAGCAGAGTGAAGGGGGAGAATCACCTCTCTTAATCTGCTGACCACGCTTCTCTTGATACACCCCAGGATGCAGTTGGCCTTCTGGGCTGGGCCTCCACAGGTACTGAGGGAACTGACAGAAGTCATTGCTAGGCCACTCTCCATCACCTTTCATAAGTCCTAGGGAACAGGTGAAGTGCTTGAGGACTGGAGGAAATTGAATGTCACTCCAGTCTTCAAAAAGGGCAAGAAGGAGGACCCAGGTAACTACAGACCAGTCAGCCTCACCTCCATCCCTGGAAAGGTGATGGAATAACTTATCCTCGGTGCTGTCTCTAGGCATATCAAGGATAAGAGGGTCATTAGGAGCAGTCAACATGGTTTTACCAAGGGAAAGTCGTGTTTTGACCAACCTCATAGCCTTTTATGAGGATTGTAACCAAGCAGATAGATGATGGCTGTGCAGCGGATGTGTTTTATCTGGATTTCAGTAAAGTATCTGACACCGTCTTCCACAGCATGCTCATAGCTAAACTGAGGAAGTGTGATTTGAATGATAACATAGTGAGGTGGATTGTGAACTGAGTGAAAGAAAGAAGTCATAGAGTTGTGGTCAATAGTACAAAGTCTGCCTGGAGACCTATATCTAGTGGGGTCAGTACTAGGGGGTCAGTGAATGATGTGAATGAGGGAATACAGTGCACTGTCAGCAAGTTTGCTGATGACACAAAACCGGGAGAAGTGGCTGACACACCAGAGGGCTATGCTGCCATTCAGTCAGATCTAGACAGGCTGGAGAGTTGGGTGGGTGACATAGAATCAACAGGATTATTGGGGTGCTACAAGAACAAGATAATCACAAGAACTGAGAATGTTAAGGTGACGGAGCTAAAAACAATGAACTATAATTATAGACGTTAACCCAGCAAGATGTTGCAGACCAGTTGACCAAGACCTGCAGGCTGTGAGCCCAAAGATACCCATATGTGGCAAAGGAACCCAAGAGTATTCCAAAAGGGCAACCATGGGAAGACCACAGGGGTCTCAGAGGACCACCAGAGTCCCCTGAAAAGACTAATGAGCATGCACATACAGGGTGGAGATTATGACAAAGATTTCCAGGAATTTAGTTGAATAAGTATGATTATTCTGGGAAATGTAGTGAATATGTATGTTTCAGTATAATATAAGCATTGCCTTAGGTGCTATATGGCATGCACGATGGGTGGAGTGATCCCCCGTGCATCTGACAGTGAAATAAGGGATGCCTGCCTTTTAATACTACATTGGTGTTAAGAGGTTTTATTCCTGATTTCGATGATGGCTTTTGGTGACCCAGATGGAACTCTGCTTCTGAAATTCAGTAGATCCCTGGGATCACAGGAACTCCCACTGGCACTGAGGGATTCTTGGGGAGAACCTCTAATCCCCAAACCAAAGATTTCTAAGCAAGATCTCTGAGACAGCTAAAAGGCATTCTTTTCTCATTAAAGGTAAGCTGCCTGCCCATAAGTTGCAGTGAAAGCCACTCAGGTTTGGGATGTATAGGTACGTAAAGGGAAGGTTAGTTTCTGCTAGATGAAAGTCTGTGGAACACCTGGGTTCTGTTTTTTGGTAAGATATTGCACGCATTTATTGGTATTTGGTATTTAGTGTATACATATACTTGATATCTTCTGCACATTTCTTCAGGGATGCCCGAAGTCCAGATTTTGGTATTGTCTTACTTCATTATTGGACCTGTACTGCTGGTTTGGTTTATGACTATCAAACCTTTAAGGTTTTGATATTGCTAATTGATTATGGATAACAAACCATTTACAAGGGGGAGGTATTTTGAAAGCCTCCCACTGGATTGCATACTAAAGCATTGGAAAAATCTAGGTGGTGATCCACTGACAAGGAATTTTGTAATCATTGGTGCCCACTTTGTACAATCAGGAAAACAATACCTTGAAATTTAACACTGTTTTGCAGTTAATGCTGTTTTGTAGATGAGAAGGGAAATGGACTGAAGTACTATATGTAAATGTGTTCTTTTCACTGTAAATTCTTTATGAATGGTTGAAGGAATATGGAACTCTCCCTTCAGACCTTATGGTGTTTGCTTTGGAAAAAGAGAGGAAAAGGGGAAAGCTGAGGTGCTGCTCAGCTTGTAGTATTGGGAAAAGGTGTTTGAAATACAGAGGAGAAGAGCAGGATTTAGAGTTATCACTCAGGATGAGAGAGGAAGCTGACAGTGATGGTGATAATGCAGATGGTGTGAATAGATATAGGACTACAAGAACAGATGTTGTGGGAAAGCCAGGAGAAAGTAGCCATGGACAAAGGAGGAGATTTGGTGGGGCAGAGAGCTTTAGTCCAATTGCAAGGAGGACCAGAAGGGACCAGGGGGAACTTCCTCAGCAGAACCCCTGGTTATTCTGACACTGGGGAATCAAGGCATAGATCATCTTACTGATACAGAAGCAATGTATGCGGTATTAAACACATGTCTAGGGAAATGTAATAGAAGAACAGTAAAGGTTGCTTGTGCCACAGGGAAGGCTGAGAAATAGTCCTTTTTACAGCCACTGAAATTCAGAGTGGGAAAACAATGGCAAGTGCAGCAATTTTTGTACATGTCTGAGTGCCCTATCCCTTTATTGAGGAGACATCTTTAAAGCAAATTAGAAGCTAAGATAACTTTCAAGGATAGAGACGTTTAATTACTAATATCTGAATCACAGTCCATAGAGGCAAAATTTATATGATACAGGACATTCTGGTAGGAAATGTAATTGCTCAAGAAGTAGAGGATGTTGTCATACGCCTGGTCTGGTCTTGTGAAATATTAGGCCAGTTCAAACTAGCAGAACCGGTACAAATAACACTCAAACAAGGAGCAGTTCTGGTAAGGAAAAAGCAATACACCCTTAAATTGTAAACAAAAAGATTACAAAAAAAAAAGGAAACAGACTGAAAAGTTCATAAGATATGGATTATTAGTAGAATGTGATTACCTGTAAAGAAATCAGTAAGTAGTTTAGTTGGTACAAGATTTGAGAGCTGTAAATTCAATAGAAAAACTTCAACAGAAAATGACAAAGTTTACAGTATTGGATCTTAAGGATGTCTACTTTTGTGTACCTCTAGACAAAAATATTCAGACAGCAGTTGCTTTTAAGTGAGAAAGTCCAACAATGAAACGTGGAGAGCAATCACCTTAAATCCATTAAGATTTAAGAGCAGCCCCACTATCAGTTAGCCAAAGATATTTAAACCTGGAAGAGAACTAACTCTGAAGGCAATGGAAATGCAGACAGAATGCCTGACAATTACTACCAGTTTATTGAGCATTTTAGGCCAAGAAGGCTACTGGTTGTACAAAAAGAAGGCTCAAACTGGAAGGGAAATGGTAATCTATTTGGACTTTGGTATGTTGCAGATTTGGAACTGAATAGAAGGAGGGAATCTGCCAGACACTGGAACCTAGAAATGCCAGAGAACTAAGAACTTTCCTTGGAATGGCAGGTTGGTGTCCACTGTGGATTGCCAACTATGGACTTACGGTAAGACCTCTCTGTGACACCCCAAAATGATCAGAGGGAAGCATACTTCAGTAGACCTCACAATGTCGAACAGCTTCTCGAAACTTTAAGAAAGCATTAATGTTAGTACTGGCATTGGACCTATCGAACTTATTGAAGCCATCTGAACTCTGTACATGAAAAATAGAATTTGACATTAAAAGTGCTAACCCAAAGATTGGGAAAATGGAAAAGCCTGTAGAATATTTTTCCAAGCAATTGGATAATGTAAGTAAAGGATGGCCAGGATGCTTGCGAGCTATGGCTGTAACAGTCCTCTTGATACAGGAGGCCTGAAAATTTACAATGGAAAAATATATGACTGTTTATGTTTATCATATGGTCATAACAGCCTTGGAACAAAAGGGGGCACATTGTTTATCCTTTAGTCAAATGCTCAAGTGCCAGGTTGTCCTAGAACAAGATGATGTGCAATTTAAGACAACCACAGCGATAAACCCTGGTATTTTCCTCCAGTACTGAACTGAAGAACAAGAATTTTTAGAACATGACTGTTTGCAAACTATAGAACAAGTGTATGTGAATCATATAAATCTCAAGAATTAGCAGTTTACTAATCCAGATTTAGAATTGTACATAAAAGGAAGTAGTTTTATTTGTGAAGGAAAGAAGATGGCTGGATATGCTGTCACCACTACTATTACCACAAGGTGGTTGAAGCTGAAGCATGGCTTGTAAGAACCTCAGCACAAAAAGCAGATTTGATTGTCCTTTGAAGACCTCTCAAAATAGCTCAGGAGAAGAAGGTAAATATATGGTAAATACATGCCTTTGGGGTAGTACATGCTTATGGAACTATTTGGACAGGAAGGGGACTGTTGTCCTCACAAGGATACATAAAGCATAAAGAAGAAATTGAACAATTTCTACAAAGCCCATCAATATGGAAATACTGCAGTACACGTAGGTAATAGATTAGCAGATAAAGCAGCAGAAGAGGTTGCAGAGAAAGGCAACCTGGATCTAATACCTGTAAAAGAGTTAAAGTTGTCATTTTAAGCACCAGATCATTGTAAAGCGAATAGAGAATTGGCAGTTGTCTTAAAGGCAACCAAGAATGAGAGTGAATAGTTAACAATACCTGAAGGTCAAATTATCATTCTGCCTCAATTGATAATTAACTAACTAAAGAAAAGCACAAAAACCCCCACACTGGAGAATAAAAACTATGATTAACAGTCTAAGGAAACAAGTGATGTTTAAGGAACAAACCAATAAATAGAAAAAGGCCCCCACTAGGTGCAACAAAAAGAGGACTAGTTAATACTTTCTCAGGATGGCCAGAAGCCTTCCCCTGTCACACCAACAGAGCTAGAGAGGTTGTTAAGTGTCTACTAAAAGAAATAATACCCAGATTTGGGGTACCAATTAGAGTGTTATCAGATAGGGGTCCTCACCTTATAGCAGATGTTTTACAACAAATCAGTACTGTTTTAGGGATAAAATGGGATCTACATACCCCATGGAGACCACAGTCAAGCGAGAGGGTGGAGGGAATGAACCAGACTCTTAAGAGGCAGATCAGCAAAATTTGTCAAGAAACCTCAATTAAATGGCCACGAGTACTTTTTAGAATTACAATACAGCCACAGTCTAATAAGGGAATTAGTCCTTATGAAATTATGTATGGAAAACTTTATCAAGTACCTGTGTTTCCAGGGAATATCTCTATAAAAGTAGGAACTGATTTAAAGACTTATTTGATTTTTTTAGAGAAAGATATTGCTGAATCCTGGAAACATGTCATCCTAACTGAACCTGTCTCCTCAGATGTTCCGATTCACTCTATCCAACCTGGAGACTTTGTGTGAGTAAAAACGCGGGGATCCGAACCTCTACGGGAAAAATAGAAAGGATCTCTAAAAGTTCTTCTAACTGTGTACACTGCTGTCAGAGCTGAAGGAATTGGTCCATGGATCCACTATTCTCATCTGAAACATGCTCCTGAACAATGGTTTATAGTTCCCACAAATAATCCATTGAAGTTAAAATTTCAGAAAGTATAGGATTAATAGCAAAGTTCATAATGATTTGTTCTTCGATTCCAGGAGCAACTGGGCAGATAGAGGTAAGGGAAGAGCTGGAACTAAAGTCCTACACTCCTAAATTATCTATATGGGTTCAAGACCAGAGTTTGTGAGAACAACTTGCTATCAATGTAGTAAACACATCTGAATTTTGTTTACAGTCAGGAATGTCAGTTACTGAAATTTACTCCTCTTGTCTACTTGGAGTACCCACCCCACTGAATACTTCAAGAAATTATACTTTTCATTATTCTTCTAAGGGACCAGATGGGCAAAATATACTGTGGGAAGTTAACAATAGCATTTGTGTTCAAAATTCAGTCTGACTGCTGACAGCAGATATTCTCTGCTGGGGAGACGGGAAGTCTCTGAAGTGTAATGAAACCATGGTTGAGAAGTGGGGACAAGAAATATAGAGGCTAGATAGGGGAACAGTTAAAGTGAGAGTGAAAAAAAATTCCTTTCCAGTAGAAGATTGCATGAAGTTCCAAAAGTGTAAAGAGGGGAAAAACTGTAGAAACCTAAGTTAAGACTGGTCTTGAAGTACCTGCAACATATGATGTAGATAGTACTAAAGAGCACATTATGTTGCCTAGAGGATGGTTTTTATTAAGTGGACAAGTGATTTATACATACATACCCACTAACTGTAGTAGAGGAGGCTGACCTTAGGGAGATTAGCACCATTAATGTATCAATCTAAAGACCTGTTTCATAAAAATCTGGAAGATCAAAAAGAAGTATTAACCTCCTAGATGAAGGTCGCAGCACTGAAGTAACATTTTTTAGCCCAAGTGAAATAACAGCAGCTGCAATTCCTAGCACCAGGCATAGGAGCCGCTATGAATTATAGTACAATGAAGAAATTGGCCTGTGCATTAGAAAAAACCATCAATTATATGTCTCAGGATTTGGGACCAATAGAGGAGGAACGAAATCAGGTTAGATTAGCTGCCTTAGAAAACAGCTGCTATAGATTACTTATTGCTCAGACATAATCATGGCTGTGAGGAATTTAAAGGAATGTGTTGTTTTAATTCAGCAGACAATTCAAAACTTATACAACGAAAATAAAACAGTTACATACTTTGGCAACTGGAATCAAAGAACAACAAGGATTAGATTGGCCTTGGTTAACTGATTAGTTACCAAATTTAAGTTGGTTAAGAAAATTATTTGTGATAATTGTGGCTAGAATTGTCATATGCATACTGCGTTGCTTTATGATAAAGTATTTACCCTCAGTAACCTCATGTTATATTAAAATATATTGATCAAGTAACTCATAATATTATCAAAACTATAATATATAAGTGAGACTCCCACAGGAACTTCTTTGGAAGTCTCAAAGGGGGGAATTGATGCAGAATCAATAGAATTATTGGGGCATTATAAGAACAATATAATCACAAGAACAAAGAATGTTAATATGAAGGAGATAAAAACAATGAACTGCAATTATGTATGTTAACCAGGCAAGATATTGTGAATCAATTGACCAAGACCCACAGGCTGTTAGCCCAAAGATACCCATTTGTGGCAAAGGAACTCAATAGTTTACCAAAAGGTCAAACATGGGTTCTCGGAGGACCACCAGAGACCCCTAAAAAGACTAATGAGCATGCACATACAGGGTGGAGCTTATGTTAGCATGTGCTAACAGAGTAGGGGTTACAGTAATGATTTGCCGTAATTAATACGAATATGTATGATTATTCCTGGAAATGTAGTGAATATGTATGTTTCCGTATAATATAAGCATTGCCTCAGGTGCCATAGGGCATGCACAGGTGATGCCCTGTGCGTCCAGTGCAGTAATAAAGAATGGCTGCCTTTTATACTACATTGGTGTTAAGAGGTTTTCTTCCTGATTTTGGTGACGTGGGGAGAAATTTTATGAAATACAACAAGGGCAAGTGTAGACTCTCCCATCTGGCAAAGAAAAACCCCATGTGCCAGTATAGGCTGGGGACTCACCTACTGGAGAGCAGCGTAGGGGAAAGGGACCTGAGGGTCCTGGTGGCCAGCAGGATGACGATGAGCCAGGAATGTGCCCTTATGGCCAAGAAGGCCAATGGCATCCTGGGCTGTATTAGAAGCGGTGTGGCTAATAGGTCAAGGAAGGTTCTCCTCCCCCTGTATTCTGCCATGGTGAGGCCATATCTGGAATATTGTGTTCAATTCTGGGCCCCTCAATTCAAAGACAGGGAACTGCCTGAAAGAGTGCAGGCCAGAGCTGCAAAAACGATTAAGGGAGTGGAACACCTCCCTTACGAGGAAAGGTTGAAGGAGCTGGGTCTCTTTAGCTTGCAGAAGAACAGACTGAGGGGTGACCTCATTAATGCTTGTAAATATGTAAAGGATGAGTATAAGGAGGATGGAGCTAGGCTTTTCTCAGTGACGTCCAGTGACAGGACAAGGGGCAATGGGTGCAAGCTGGAATGTAGGAGGTTCCACAAAAACATTAGGAAAAATTTTTTTCACTGTGAGGGTTGACAGAGCACTGGAACAGGCTGCACAGGGAGGTTATGGAGTCTCCTTCTCTGAAGACATTCAAAACCTGTCTGGCATTCTTGTGTGACCTACTCTAGGTGATCCTACTTTGGCATGGGGGTTGGACTAGATGATCATTCAATATTCCTTGTAACCCCTAACATTCTGTGATTCTGTGATGATTCTGTGATTCTGTGAGAGCTCTTTCATAACTCTTCTGGTAGACCATATCCTACTAATTGCCCACTTCTTTGACTTCAAGAGAAAAAAACAGCTTTTTTTTTTACAAAATTAATATGTATATTGTCTCAAGTATTTGCTTTCTCTTCATGTCCTTTATGCAATAAACCTGCTAACAGCATACCAGTATATTTCATAATTTGTGTTTGGTTTCTATAACACAACCTGATTTTTTATTCTTCTTTGTAGGAATCTCTCTGTCTTTTGGTCTCTTTGGTGTTTGGAACTTTCTCCATGTTGTACAATAGGCACTCCAAAGATACCTACTACTGACTCTGCAATATTATTACCAAGTCATTTTTCTACTGTGCGATGCATCTTTTCTTGTCATATTCACCCTTCACATCTTCATATATATCAAATTATGGCCCTCAAGGTCATCCAGTTCTTCCTATGTATCAGGATACGTTTACTTTTTATGTCAGTTAAAAAATCCGGCAAGATCATTTCCAGAATTTGTTTTTGATTAACTTTATTTGTGATCTCTTGCCAGTCTTAACTCAAAGCGAGCCTACTGAACCACTTTTTCTTATTCTGAAGAAAGCTCTTGCTGACAGTATAAAGTTTGATCTCTTTAACCTAGATAATCATTCCCCTTTTCATGCTATAGTGTTCACTAGTGTGCAAGTACATGAAAATTATTGCATTTTCTTCACCGATAGTTTTATAAAAAATCAGTAAGGCAATTGGTGCCCACTGTGATAATGTTTCCTTTCTGAAGAGGATGGTCTTCAATCACAAATAATCTCATACCCATAATATTCTACTTCACATATAAAATGGATGGAAATATTTTTTTTTTCCTCTGAGCTTGGTGCGTTCCTGTCATCACAGAAACTAGCTGACAAGTCTTCAACATAAAGTATTATTTGTCAAACTTGGAGAAACCAATGTAGTAGAGGTTTCAGTTGTGCAAAAGTTTGCAAAAAATTAATAATATATAGTACATATACATTTTATAGTTTATAGTATGGTGTCTTGTACAGGTTTCATCCTTTGTGTGGTGTTATACAAAGATGTAAATGATGCTTCAAACAAATGAGGAGTGCCTTCTGAGCTTAAAGTTTATGTAAAGATTTTCCTTTAGGAAGATGGTTCTGTAGAAAGGAGGTAACATATACACCTTGGGACATCCACTCTTCAGAGGTTTTGCTGGACTTTAGCAAAATCATTTTTTCTAAACTTGTTAAAGTTTAAGAAAGAAAACTTCTAAACTTGAAATGAGGATAAAATTGTATTTTTCTGCCCTTTTTAAAAAACCTCATCACTACCACTATTAAAAAATCTTGGAAATAACCATTCTAAGAGTGAAAATACAGAGAAGTGTGTTAATAAATGTGTTCAATAAACAGTGTTTATGGAATATTGAATTATGCGACACAGCATAAGTGAGAGTGGCAAGATGCAGGACATGGTACTCTCTGGCTATTTACACTTCTCTCATTCAGTATGGGGCAAGTTCCTTAAACTAAGTTACAATGCAGGTGTCACTAAGACAGATATGCTGAATTCATACCTTTCAAGTTAGATACAGTTTTCTGAGAGTACTTTTAAATCTTTTTCGAGAGCCAAATGCTACAGTGAAGAGAATGCATATAGAAACAGAAAAGCCAAAAAATCATTTTTCCTGTTTGGTATCATATGATCTTTTTATCCTATTAAATTTTTGACAAGTGACATTTAACTAAAGCAACTATAATTCTACACTTCTGTTGTTGTTCAGATGAAAACATCTGTTTCTTCAGGACTGGAATGATATTATAGAGTATATTTTTTTTCCTTCTAAAATTTGCTCAGTAGCCTTGTAATTTTACAGTCAATTTTACATTTTACCCTACCACAACTTCACTGTAATCCAAAGATATTTTACCACCTAAAAGTACATACTTTTTAAAACAGATAGTTTAATTTCTCTCCTTCAACTAGAGCAGAATGTGCTGAGCGCACAGGGAAATGACTTTTTCTTGTGGGGAAGACCCTTTTTTCTGTTTATTTGTTTATTAGAACAAGTCCTGCCACTTAAGAAAATAAGGAAGCACCACTGACTTAAAGCAGTGCTTTCTATCGGCTAAAGTGTAGCTGGTTGATGCATGTTCTTGTTTCTCAGTTGAGCGGTTTGTAATGATTTTGGTTTTTAAAAATGTCATTTTTTTCAAGGAATGGCTATATAGTAGGTACTACCTTGTCATAATTTTTTTATTTACTATGGTATGCACCCAGAGTTCAGTTTAGAAGGTCATTGAAATCAATAGGGTTCCTCACAATCTCAAAGTTACGCATGTGCTTCAGCAGTCTGTTGGACTGAAACCAGAATTCCCACGAGAAGAAGCAGAAGCAGACTAAGGACAGAATATGGTTCATGCTGGCCTCTTGGTGTTTAATGAGTTTAGCGTCTTGTAGAACTGCAGCTAGTACTTTACACAGCTCTGCAGCTTGTGAGTTACTTCCCCCAAACCAGGACAATATTCTCCATGCTGCTTTCATTCTGCAAGATTTCTTTTTTCATGCAATTAGCATAAAAAGCAGCATGACAATAAAATGTACACTTTGTTCAAAACCTATGTTTTTTCTATCAGGATGAGATCATCTTGATATGCATGACACCTAGTCAGCCTTCTGATTTCAGTGTGGGTAAGAAGACAGAATATTGAGACTGTACATAAATTCCATTAAAACATATGCTTGGCTCCCACATGCTTCTTGAAAAGAACAGGAGAGAGAAACATCAGGTACAGTAATCAGCCTTTGGATAGGCTTATCAGGACAAACCATCATGGAATAATTTTTAATTCTGTTAAGGCTACAAGGCCTTTTATTTTTCCTCATAATTAATTAATTGTAAACCAGGATGAGAGTAGTGTGTTTATTGGCACATTTGGCTCAAAGTTTAGACTACATGACCCAATTTGAATACCCTCAAGAAAGCTGTCAGGTGCTGAGCATTTTGAAAATCTCAGCCCTTTCATACAGCTGTCTACTCAATCTAACACATCATAAAATCTGTAATTTTCCAGAATCATGTGCCCCAGAATCATTATTGCTGAATTTCACCTGACTTTCAGACAATGGACATCTTTGTTAGCCTAAGGGATTTACATTCTGTAATAACATGAAACATATATTTGGAAATGCAAACAAACTGTTAACATTTCAAGTAAGTTTAGTCATACAGGAATTTATGTTGACATTAAAAGCTATACTAAATTGCTGCTTGAGTTATTTTGAGAGTACCTCTATTACTGTTATGACAGAAGATAACTTTAACGGCATCATAAACCAGAAACATGAAAGCATTATTAAAACCTGCTTCTTAAAGAGTTATTAGCCTGCTGTCAGTTAAGCCATTCAGACATGATGAAATTTCAAGCTAACCATACTGGATGAATTCATACAGTTTTAACCAGCAGTGATGTAAATTGGATAGTAATGGTTACATAAGCTAAAAGAAGAAAGAAAAAGAAATAGATTTTTTTTGCCAATATAGTCCAGAGTAAATACTATGGGACAGGAAAAATATTACGGTCCTTCTAAAATCTATCTACAACTTCTGAGAATCTTTCTTTCCCTGGCTATTACCACAGAACATTTGTTCTGTGTGTTACTCAGTCCTGCCATTTCTGCTTAGAAACATGACATTTAGTTTAATTTATCCAGTGAAATCTGTCACTTCAGGATCTTCTGTATTTTTAAGACACAGAGGAGCTATACTTTGCATTTCTTTTCATTAATTATTTACCTCTCTGCAGGATAAACCACTTACTTCACATGTTCCATTCTTTACCTCTAAAATTCATACTGGACCCGGGTAAAATAATGTAAAGCAGCTGAAAACCGGACCTGATGGTAGCCATTTGTATACGGAGATACCTTAATGACAACTTAGGTAATGGTTTTGGAGATTATATTCATGTTCAAAGCCAGCAGATTCGAAAACTTCACATAGAGTTGAAGGTTTAGAATCCCTCTCATTGTAAACTTATCAAAATGTCGTAACAAATATTTTAGATAAACAGAAAACTAAGGATCTAACATAATTCTTCGTGCAGGTCAGATTTAGATCTCTGTAATCCTTATCATTACAATTAAGGAAAAAGCATTCTGTTTCTGGAAAACATTCTGAACAATATACTTCTGCTTAAAGGATCAAGATATTATATAGAGTTCTCCGATTGAGTTATGTTAATGGCATATTTTAATTAAATACCATATAATGTCTAAATAATAAGTATGCAGACAAAGTTGTGCAAGAACTTCTTCAGACATACAACAGCTTACAAATCTATTTCTGATGGCAGAATCAAAGAATAAGTACCCCTAACATATTAATAGCCAAAGTAAAGACTCCCAGGAGGTAAAAATACTGGAAAAAAACGTAATTGGTAGTATTTGTGTATCATTTACATGTTGCATGTTATTCTGTCCTCCTGCTCACTCCCTATCACCTCCTGCCTCAGGTGGTTTACAGAGACTTTGACACATGTTAACGGAGTTTAGCTAGCAAATGAAGGAACTGACTGAGAGGACTCCTAGAGGTGAGAGCATGCAAGTGAAAACCAAATAAAAATATTCTGGTAAAAGGAATGGAGTCAGCTAGAAGAAGATAGCTTTGTGTTATTTATATGGAAAATATGAAATGTTCTTTGGGTAATTCAGATGCAATGGCAGGGACAGGTAGACAGCGATTTGCAAGGTTAGCCTATAGTTACAGGATCACAGAATCACAGAATGTCATACAAGAAACTGCTTTGGCAGAACAGTTTTATACTGAACCATATTCATGCCTCTTGCAAACCTCCTGGGCTAAAAATCATTTCTCCAAAATATTTTTCACTGCATATAGTTTGTGTTTTATTTACAAGTATTTTAGCAGAAGCTTTCTGGTTGAAAGGTCAGCATGAGTAATGCGCAAGCTATAAATGAGAGTAAACAAAATGAAAAAAGGATAAACAGGCCAGAATTGTTTCTAGCAATTCTAACAAGTCTTGAGTACTATAGCAAACTTCACTTTCATTGAGACATTATTTTTCATCCAGCTTAACTCCATGTTGTATTCTAAAGACAATGCCCACTACAGAGCACCTAGCTGCAATGACGTGAGTACCTGTGCCTTGGTCTATTTCTGAAAGAATAACACACGGTCACTAAACTAAGTAAAAAATTGGAAATAAAGAAGCTTTTGAGTCATAGTTCTGAGGGGTTCTGTGAGCCAAATGATATCTCAAGTGCACTCATTCTGTTGAGAAATATCTTTTAAAAAAAGACATGGAAACTCTTCCTTCATTATCTTATTAATCATTTCCTTAGTTAGCTGGAGTTGTTTGCAGGCATAGTTCACAGATCCAGGAGGAGCTAGGAGTCATGTTTTTACTCAGCTTGTTATTAAAGCCACTTACAGAGCTAGAGGCAGAAACTAGGAAAAAAATACTTCCTCCATTGACACCTGGGTCCCATTGAAGTTGGAGGATAAGGAATCTATATTCCAGCCTCAGTGGTCAACATAGTCCCTTATCTATTGCAATAGTTCATCAAAACATGTACAAGGTTTGGCAAGTCCACAGGGTGTGCCTGACTCCTGTAGAAGGCACCTAACAGGCTTGTGGGATTTTCTTCATTACTTCCAGTACAGACAGCCAGAGTCTGAACTGGAATTAGCAAAGGCACCAGCTGGAGGCTTCTGCTAATTGGTTTAGACTCCTCTTAATGTCTTACTGAGGCATCAGGATGTTTAGGCCCAAGATTTTCTGATTTTCTGTTTAACAGACAGGAGAGATGGAAAGCACTCACTGTTCTCCTGCTTTCTTGTGGCAAATGGTGGAGGCAGAAGGTAAGTGACTCCTGCCTTTGTTGTGTAACGGTATCTGCCTGTGTTTAACACCAAAAAGGAGCACTTCTCATCAGTTTGCTGCACAAGTAGAAGGTCATTCAGCTGTATGTTTGTCTAAAATCCCAGTGGAACACTTGAATCATTATTACTTACACAAAATAATTGTTAATGTACTTATATGAGAGGCAAACTTGTATGGTAATGGAATTTTAACTATAGTTCGAGCTTTTACAACATCTATATTTGTGATGCACTAAACCAAAATGTACTGAGAAAGGCAAAAGACATCTGCATTTTAAAGCCTACTAGTTATACTGAGCCAGTTTAGCTGGTCTATAGAAGGTGAAATTCTCACATCATTGTACTTTCATATACTTAATTAACAGAAGCCCAACCTAAATGGCATCAGTTTTCTAATCCTCCCATTATAAGGGCAGTTTTAAGATGAACTGAAATGGAAAAGAAAAATATAATGATCAGTTCAACTAATATTCCTAGATATTTCTAGTCTGTAAATTAAGTAGAAGCTCTACCACCCCATTCACAATACAGAATTTTGTGACAAACCACTGTTCTCAAGAATCAGAGAATGGCATAGGCTGGAAGGGACCTTAGAGATCATCTAGTCCAACCTCCCTGTTGTGGGCAGGGACGCCACCTCTCGACTAGATCAGGCAACACATGGGGACGGAGCGGGAATTGAACCCGCGACCTCGGTGTCGGTCATTGTTGTCAGTACCGCGCTCAAACCACGGAGCTAACTGGCCCCCTAAATTAAGTACCTCCCCGTCCGGGAATCAAACCCTGGTCTCCCACGTGACAGGCGGGGATACTTACCACTAGACTAACAAGGAACTGTAAGAATGCTGTTAAAGAAGCTGGCAGAATGTATTTCAAAACTGAAGACAGTAAATCTGTTTAGAGAATTTTCATTTTTCTAGTTGCCTTACCTTTCTTCATTTTTGTAATTCAGACTTTAAAAATTTGGATACTCCTGATAAATGTTGTGCTGAAGTCAGTGTCATGGAGGCAAACCCAGAATGCTATGCAATTCCAACAGTAGGGCAGACCTGCCATGTATGCAGGGCAGGCCTGGACAGAGTAGCCCAAAGCAAACTGTTTTCCTTTGGTGTTGTCTGAGTGTAACACTGTGCACAAAGAGATCATGTTATGCCTGTGGTCTTCTTGAACCAGTGGAACAATGCTGTATAGTCCAAATGAACCTCTGTCGCCTTGAAAATATCATTAGACATGGGTGTTACAAAGGATAAGTAACAGAAGTTAAACATATTTTGTCATCTTCTACTCTGAGTGTGATATCTGGACAACAGGAAACCCACTGTAGATCTTGTTCCATGTTTAAAGGATCTAGCCTGGCTTCTGTGCCTGAACACTGTGCCAAGACTTCCTCCTGGTTAAGTTCTCCAGTATTTCACTTGATCTGGAGAAATTTCAGATATGTGCACATATTTCCCAGCCTCCTTACTATACTCTTGGCAGCATCATGCCTTCACAAATGTAACAGATCGAAACTCAAGATATTCATGTCTAGGGGCTATCTATCAGTTCATGCACTGAGGCATTTGTCTGCATTAAGACTGTCTTTCATGAAGAAGCATTACTGTGATGCAAATAAACCAAAGGAGGGGCAGAAGGAGTAGAGATAGTAAAGCACATGATAATCCCTCTGAACAATTGGGGCTTGTTAAAATGGACTCACCTGTATATAGTCTGAAACAAAGCAAAATAAATGACAACATCAAAAAGTAGTAAATATGTAAGAATGTGAACAGATCAGCAATGATAAGCAGTAAGAAGCCTTATGGTACTAACTTCTGTTTTTTTAGCTTTTCATTACAGGAGCAAACAAAATGATCCACTAAATTAACTCTTCAAATATTGAAATGAAAACCAAATATCAATACATTAAAGCTTGAAAACCTTGATGCCTGTGTTTTCTGGATATCTAATGACTAAGTTAAGGAATGTTGTTTCAAGTTCTTTTAGCTATTAATTATGTTTCTAACAATATTCTGGATCAAACACTTTCCAATGAATTTGTGGTTTGATTTCTTTTTTAGTACCATAATTACAAATTGTAAACAACTTCCCTTTTCCCTAAAGGTTGTGCAATTTTATAAAAACAGAGGGGAGGGGTGGAGAGTGCAGAACAAAAAAAAGAAAAAAAGGATCTATTGAAGTTGAAATTAAAAAGGGATGTTTGATATGATAAGTAATGACTAGATAATGGGTTTCACTGGGATATGGAAATAGAACCCACAAAGAGAGCAAAAACCTGTGTGAAGGGGCTTGGGGAAGAGCAGCCCCATCCTATTTTTATTTCCCTCATCCTTGCCGTTGATGCCACCAGACCAGGCCTTGAGGACAATCCATGGTTGACTCAGTTCACCTGGGAGACTCCTTAGGAATGAACGTGGTTAGAGGAGCAACTAACAGATGGCTTTATTTGTTTTTGTAGACCAGTGGAGAGGAAATAAGTAGGAGGAATTCCATGTATTCAGTGCTTGTGAAGAAAGAACATAAGTATAATTAAGAGGCACTGATGGCATTTAATCAAGATGCCTCCCCACAATATCTAATTTTATTCATCTTCTGTTGAGTGCTTTCACTTTATTAGTTGATTATCCAACAGACTCTTGAACATCTGAGAGTCTGTGGGGTTAAACAGTCTCTGGAAATTTGCCTTTGTGTGCCAGAGTAGTGGATATGTCAATCTCCAAAGACCGGATTACCTCACATGTGTCAGGTGATCCAAGTGCACCTATTATGAGAACAAATTTAGGACAGAAGTTTATATTCCACTAAAATACATATATTTTCTGTAGTGGAATAAATGTAAACAAAATACCAAAAAATATCTTTAGAATTGCATTATCTTCTTTAGCTGCCCTAGCTTATGAACCTGCCTCAACAGACCTCCCTCAGACCTAATTAGACTTCTCCAGAGCTCAAAAAACCAGAAATCCTGAAACCCATCCTTCTCATCTCTATCACTGAAGATGGCCCTTGAAGCTGTTCAAGCAGATACTTAAACAATCTGTTGCATTTCCACCCTGAGATACCCTGATTCATTCTTAAAGTAGTTTTATTCCACATTTCTTGTGAGTAAGCAAAGGGACCTCCCGCAGTAATTTTGGAAGATTAGATAATTTTCTGGATTCCACCAATCTAACATTGCTAAATTTAACAAAGAATTTTATTTCTTAATGAGTACAGATTAGTTGCAAATTTGCTTTGCCTACTTAAAAACATTTCATGACGTTATGGTAAACTTGATATTAGAACCAACAAATTCACACAGACCTCAGCAGAGTCATAATTTTAATCTCCCTATGAGAAATTTGGAGACCTCGGCTTTACGTACCTTCAACAGAAGAATAGTTTAGGCAAGAAGTGGACAGCCCTGTGTTCTCTCACTCAGACTTGAGTAGATTTTGGGTAAGCCTTTGGAACACAGTCATACTCAGTTTCAGAGAATTTGTAACAGTGACATGTCTATGCTAACATATTTTCTCTCAGTGATGGGAGCCGTATGCCAAAAATAACCTAAGGAAAAATCAACACCATCATAACTCTTTTAAGAAGAAATTACAATAGATGAACAAGATGTTTATGACAGACTTTTCTTCCATGGCTTTGCATGATATAGATGAGTTCTTTAACGTTCAAAAATCAGATTTAGCAGAACCTTATTAATAAGCATTATTTTGGCTGGGAAGGAAGACAGTTGCCTCTTGTCAGGTGTGTATCAAATTTTGATTTACTTCAAATAAATGTATTCAGGTTTTAATTTCTTCTTATTACACTTTTCATTATTTTTGGTGAACTTTCTGGATTTCAGAAAAAAGGAGCCAAATTAATGTCTCATTTTATGCTCTTTCATCAATCTGTGCATGCAAGAATTAACCCCCAGTGTTTCTGTTTTATCTTTAGATATTAATGTGTTCTTTTTTGAAATGAAACATTCTAGGCTATTTTGTGTAGAACCTCTTATAATGTTAAGAATCTCTGTTGTCGTGTGTTTGAATCTGGTGGAGTTTTTTGTAAAAGCGTAAGTAGACTCATGTGAAGATTAAAGAGCCTCTCCTATCCCCAGGTAGGAGTTGGACCTGCCTCTGGCCGGGGCCAGGCCAATCAGTGCCTCTGTGGTCAAGGTATTTAAGAGGCGACCCTTTCTTTCTTTCTTTCGGTTTTGTCATATTTTGAGCTGTCATGTCCTTAATGTTGAGGAGTTTGTCATGCTGGGGGAGGAGGAGGTGAGAGGAGAATAAAGGAACATTGTCCTGAGAAGAAAGTGGAAGAAGAGTCGCAGAGGAGAAGGAGAGAGAGAAGGCTGCTGGAGCAGGACTTATCCCTGAAGCACCTGGTGGCTGAGATGACAGGAAGGTGATTGCCTGCCAGCTAAGGGAATCGATGGCAGTGAGAACATCCAGGATGCGTCGGTACGTGCGGAGCCCCATGTGAGAGGGAAGAGAGACCAGTTATCAGCAGGGGATGCAGCTCAAGAGATCTGTGGCCCCGATAGACTCATCAGGAGGAAAAAGATTGCCTCCTGTGATGTGGACAGCTCGTGGCATAAAGGAGAGACTATCAGGAACCTTTCTTGCTGCCATGGACAACGAATAATGGCCAGATGGACCACACCGCTCACCCCCTGCCCTCCTTGTACTGATGGAGGGGGCAGGCGGTAGCTAGGAAGATGGGAGGGGTGGAGGAGAGTGAAAGATATTAAGATCAGATCATATTTGTTGATGTATTCCTCTCACTATCTCACTTCCTAAATGGTGATGATGTTAATTATGCTTTTCACCCAAAGTCACTCTGCGTCTTTATCCATTATCTCAAATGGATTATTACCCTCCCTATCCTTAACCTCAAACCCTCAAACCTTTTTATTTGAATTGTTTCCCTCCACTTCACTGTGGAAATGGGGATAGAGGATGAGTGAGCTGGAGACTGTGTGATTTTTTTGTCCCAGTCAGCTTGAACCACGACCCCTGCAAACCTGTTAGTGATGGTGGTAATGGCTTTGACAAAAGTGACAGGGCTACCCATACTGGATTTGAAAGAATTGTTTAGTGCTTTACTATCCACAGCTTTTTTTTTAACGCATGCTTTTCTCTGTTTATATGCTTGAAATTCTCATATCATATCTACAAATCTATTTCAGCAGAAAGTCTGTACAAAGAAAAGCAGCGGAATGTTTTTTGAATCTTTAATCTTTTATGTCTTTGGCAATAAGTAGCCAGTTCCCCTCTTCCTAGATAGTCCATTTCATAACCAATCATATAAAACTTCACCACATAATAGCACAGGGGAACTTTCAAGGGAACCGGGAGGAATACATGGTCCATTGCAATCTTCCATAACTAACTCAGGAACTTTTTGATGCAGTTCTTCCCACCCTTAGCCTACTCATCTTGAAATTAAATCAAGTCATATATCACCATTTATCATCTTGGAAATCTAGCTCGCAACCGTACCCTCCAATTCTCTCCTCCAGAAATGTGTCAGAATAATTTGCACTTGCTTCTATCACTGCCTATGACAATTTGTTCCATTATTCAGTAACCCTCTACATAAAGAAATTCTGTCTGAACTGCTTATAGATTAATCCTTTCTTTAACATCAATCAATTATCTCTGTTTTTGTGTGAATTATTATCTCAAACAGTGCCTTACTGACAATCCAGTTCTCTTCCTTTGGTTTCTCACACGAGCCTAATTAGAGCCTTGTTCTGCTGTGTATCTGATTTCAGATAGTTTAAACTTCTTTCACCAACTAATAAAAGTACCTTTTATTTATCATATATTAGAGGAAAAACCCCTACAATACCAGAATAGGAGATGGGTTCTTGCTTACATCAGTTAAGCAAAGCAAAACATCTGAAAAGCCTTTGTTTGACACAACAACTCAGCATACAAGTCGTCTCCTGGCCTGGTTGCTCTTAATGGAGTCATGATGAAAGGAGACGTGCAGGAGACAACCTTCATTTGCAACAGTTGTTCTCCACTACACAGCTTTAGGCATCTGGCAGAAATGCAAGTACTTGATTTCATCTGTGTTAATATTAACAGGATAGTATAAAGATTTTACTATGACAGGCATTTTATCTTTCTGTTGTAGCAGAAGTAGTACTTTAGTGCTCTACCTTTCTCCAAGCAGTCTTCTATTCTCTTGTACAGCTATATCTTTTTAATGATGTATCCAGATATCAAAACAACAAGCACTGTGGGGGGAAAAATCGCAAAGTCAAGTACTCAACATAAATATGGATTAATTGGTTAGCTTGATGGGCTGCTTAGTAGCATAAATCTATCTCTTAATATATTTTGCCTGCTCCTACTAACACTTCATTTGCTCATATTGCTTCTATTTTATAATGGTTTTGATTCATCATTGCTTCATAAGCTGTTTTGAGATAAATTTTCAGACCTGAAGGATCTACATAAAGCCAAAAGGTTTTTTCTGTTCTTTAAATCAGACATTGGACATTGATATTACACTTGGTCACCTTTATAACCTCTAACTTTCTTTCCTAGGTAAGGAACTTTGTAAGGATGCAGTTTTCTCGATTATTATAGTACTTAAATTTGGTACTGCATTTTAAAGATACCAAATGTTGACTTATGAGGCTAAACTTTACTTTTCCATAACATTGCACTTCTGCTTGAGAGCTGCATTTTTTTGTGAAGTTCTTGGGATTGATACAAAAAGAAAAACCCACAGCAAAATACCCTCCCTGAACAGCATGACGCACGATTTTCCCCCAAAATTTTGTTTTTTTCAATTACTGAATTTTCTATTAGCTTAATAAAAAATAATAAAAGGTTACTTTTAATAGCACAATTTTCATTAATATCTTGCACTATAGATTTATATGCTACTATGTCTATATCAGTTCCCCTCTCTGATTCACTCACTCATGTTGCTACCTAAAATAACAGATGTTCTCTGTATAGCATTAGTTAGAGATTAAAGGTGTGGAAAAGGGATCTTTTGTCTATGGAAAAAAGTGAATCCTGAAAACTTTCTATTCTAAATTTAGAGCACATGTTATTATTGACACAGTTTCAGAAGGAAAAAAAAGAAACACAACCAAAAAAGCAACTGTGAAGTTGTAAGGCATGGAAAGAAAACAACTTTATTTCATTCTATTATTTTTTCCCTTTTTGATCACTTGAGAAGTTAATTTAGATTTAGATTAGTTTTCTATTAAGCATTTAAAATGCAATGGTTTAAGATTAATGCATTACTATTATTTAAGATTAATGCATTATTAAGATATAAGATCCTCATGTTTCATTTAAGAAAAGCTGAAATTAATTTTTCAATTATTGTTAAAATTTTCTGCAATGTTTACTCTGATGAAAAATTATTTCAAGATGGTTTTCCTCTACTAAGAAAATCTTAGTTTTATTTAAGTGACATTTCTCAACAAAGAAAGTGAGTTTTCTGCAAAGGCTTTGTTTTGCAGGAATAGAATCATTCAGCTTGGAAAAGACCCTTGGGATCATTGAGTCCAACCATTAACCCTACTCTACAAAGCTCAACCCTAAACCATATCCCCCAACATCACATCTAAATGACCTTTAAACATATTCAGGAATGGTGACTCAACCACCTCCCTGGGCAGCCTGTTCCAATGTCTGACTACTCTTTTTGTGAAAAAAATTTTCCTAATGTCCAATCTAAACTGACCCTGTTGCAGTTTGAAACCATTCCCTGTTGTTCCATTGCTAATTATCCGTGAGAAGAGACCAGCACCAACCTTTCTACAATGACCTTTCAGGTAGTTACGAGGTCTCCCCTTAGCCTTCGCTCCTTCAGAATAAACAGCCTCAGCTCCTTCAGTTGTTCCTCATAAGATTTATTCTCTAGGCCTTCACCAGCTTTGCTGGCCTCCTCTGCACTTGCTCCAGCACCTCGATATCTCTGTTGTATTGAGGTGCCCCAAACTGAACACAATACTCAAGGTGTGGCCTTGCCAGTGCTGAGCACAGGGAGACAATCAGCTCCCTGCTTCTGCTGGTCACACTATTTCTAATACAAGCCAGGATGCCATTGGCCTTCTTGGCCACCTGGACACACTGCTGCCTCATGTTCAGCTGCTTGTAGATTAGAACCCCCAGGTCCCTTTCTGTCAAACAGCTTTCCAGCCACACTTCCCCAAGCCTGTAGCATTGCATGAGGTTGTTGTGGCCCAAGCGCAGGACTTGGCCCTTGGCCTTG
>NW_009701710.1:37751-42935 GCF_000703405.1 Apaloderma vittatum
GGACGTGCTCCAGCACCTCAATGCCTTTCTTGTGCTGTGGTGCCCAAAACTGAACACAGTACTCAAGCTGTGGCCTCATCAGTGCCGCGTACAGGGGCACGAACACTGCTAGACACACTATTGTTGGTACAGGCCAGGATGCCATTGGCCTTCTTGGCCACCTGGGCACACTGCTGGCTCATGTTCAGCCAGTTGTCCACGAGCACCCCCAGGTCACTCTCTGCCTGGCAGCTTTCCAGCCACTCCTCTCCAAGCCTGTAGTGTTGCCTGGTGTTGTTGTGGCCCAAGTGCAGGACCTGGCACCTGGCCTTGTTGAAGCTCATGCCAGTAACATTGGCCCATCCATCCAATCTGTCTAAGTCTCTTTGCAGGGCTTCCCTACCCTCATGCAGATCAATGGTCCCATATAACTTGGTGTCATGTGCAAGCTTACTGATGATACACATTCTGTCCTTATCAAGATAATCAATAAAGATGTTAAACAGAAATGGTCCCAACACTGAGGAACACCTCTTGTGACCAGCCACCAGCTGGATATAACTCCACTGACCACCACTCTTTGGGACCATCCATCCAGCAGATCATATGCTCATCCAAGCCATGAGCAGCCAGTTTTTCCAAGATAATTCTGTGGGGAACAGTGTCAAAGACTTTTTGAAATTCTAGGTAGACAAAATCCACAGCCTTTCCCTCCTTCAGTAGTCTAGTCATCTTGTCATAGAAGATCAGATTGATCAGGCAGGACCTGCCTTTCATAAACTTGTACTGACTGGGCCTCATCCCCTGCTTGTCCTCTATATGGCATCATGGTACTCAAGATGATCTGCTCCCTGGTACTAAGATCAGACTGACAAGTCTACAGTTTCCTAGATCCTCTTTTCTATCTTTCTTGTTAGATAGGTTTTACATTTGCTACCTTCCAGTCCATTGAGACCTTCCCAGTTAGCCAAGACAGCGGCTGGGCGAGCACGTCTGCCAACTCTTTCAGCACCCTTGGGTGTAACCCATCCAGCCCCATAGACCTATGTGTATTTAAGTGGTGTAGCAGGTTGCTGACCACTTCCTCTTTGATTGTGATGACCTGATTCTACTTCCTCTCCCTGTCTCCTAGCTCCTGAGGCTGGTGTCCAGGTAGCAGCTAGTTACACTGCTAAAGACTGAGGCAAAGTAGGCATTGAACACCTCGTCCTTTTTTTACTATGTTTCCCTCTGCATCCAGTAAAGGATGGCGATTTTCCCTAATAGTCCTTTTGTTGTTAATGAATTTATAGACATATTTTTTTATTGTTCTTATAGGCTGATCTCTAGCTGCACTTTGGCTCTCCTAATTTTCTCCCTGCATAGCTTCACTACATCTTTATAGTCTTCATCATACATCTGGTCTCTCTTCCAAAGGTCATAGACTCTCCTTTTGTTCTTGACGTCCAGCCAAATGTCACTATTTAGCCAGGCTGCTCTCCTTCCCCAAACAGACAGATGTGCTGTGTAAAATGTCTCAGTAGTTCTATACCTCCTGGAAGTGGAGAAAAAAACAAAAAAGAATAAATTGGACTGCAGCCCTTGCATTCTTTTTATACCATTATCTGTGAGCCTGAGTATGCTCTTTTGTTTTCCCATGAGCACGGGCAAGTCCTGATAGACCACCTCACTCCACTCCAGCTCCTGCTATCTGCCAAATTGCAAGTGGAGACAGCTTGACTATACTAAATGTTGATAAGATTCCATGCTGACCCATCTTTTTCAGTTAATTTTAAATATTAGCAAAATTTCCTGCATTTTTAAAAAATTACTGTGCCCTATTCACATCTACGTAAACAGGTGGATGAGGGATGGGCATACACTTATGTAAACCCTCATTTGATGTTTATGTTTTCACCATCCTACTCCAATATTTTATATCTGTGTTAAGCTGATTTGTTTCCCTTAATCCCTTTGTGAAGCTCCTTATTCAGCAATATACTGCAGGTCTTTTTACTCATGCTGTGTATACTAGTTCGTTTTGCACACATTTTCCCTCTAACGCTCTGTTTTCCTTAATGATTGCTCTCCCCAGTGCTTCTCACTTTCTGATGTCATACCGTCCACTTCACAATCTGTTTTATAGCTATCATACAACATTGTCAACAATTCATAGACTCAATTTCTAAAGAAGATATTTTACAAGTATTTAACTTTTTTTGCTAAAAAAAAAGCAAATGCAAAGTTTAGTTAATTTTCTGTCTTGCAAGATTCTGCTTTCAATGTTCCTTCTTCCCGCTTTCCATTTGTCCACTATGCCCAGATACATGGTAAAATCACTTGCTCAACATACGAATAAGCCTACAGTGAACTTAAGGAGATTTCAATGAAAATACAAGCATGCTGAAGCAGTGATGAGATTTATTTTTGAATCAAGCTTTTCTGAAGCTTTTGCCTGCAGACAACATTTTCAAATGGAGGTACTTCTTGTGTGCATACTTTAAACTTAAAACTTCCTGGGTTTCTCTCATACTAGAAGGGTACTTCTGGGCCACATGTAGAAGGTCGTGACTTTGAGCTTGCCAGGGCTAGAAACCCATTATTTACCATGCCTTGGCTCTGAGGGACTCAGACAAACCTATGCATCTGTGCCAACTCGGTTTTCCTCCCTGTCACTGGGTCACCAATTTATTCCCGTAAGGATGGGAAAACTGCTTGGAAGAAAGAGATTAAATGTGAGAAGGATGTATAAAGCCTAGGCTGTGATGTGCTTGCCCAAACACTAAACTGCTACTTCACGTCTTAGGCACCTGCAGTTTTATATGACTGTAGCATTTCAGGGAAGATAAGGAAATACAGACTTCTCTGTTATTGCAATTATGAACAATAGCAGAACTGCAGCCACAAAAAAGCACCATTATTTTCTGGTTTGTTTCATTGATGACATCATATCTGAAACTTCTGGTGGCTGATGCACAGCTGTGATGATCTCTAAATGCAGCTTTACAATTAACTACCTTCCCCAGACACAGTACAAATCCATTTCTGTAATCACTTTCTCCAGGCACTCTTTCAGGAGGTACTTCTCAGTAGCAGGCTAGTCCAAGGTGGCTGAGAAGCTAAGAAGATCAAGAAAAGACACTCCTAGATGTTTAACTTGATACCACTTTTCTTTTTTTTTCAGCTATTTTAGCATTTTCTTCTCAAAAGCACCTCAGATTTTTGTCAGTTTCTGCATGTCCTATGGGGCAAAGAATTAAAATCAGAGAGCATTTTGAAAACTGTGTCTCTGCTTATTTACCCCCTCAGGTAGACTCACAGAGTGATACAAGTGTTTGGATTGAAACGGATCTTTAAAAATCCCCTGTGTAGTGGTTTGACTCTGGCTGGTGGTCAGGTGCCCACACAGCCGCTTTCTCACCCCCTCTTCTCTGCTAGACGGGGGAGAAAATATATCAAAGGGCCCATGGTTTGAGATAAGGACAGGGAGATCATCCACAACAACCATTCCAGGCAAAACAGATTCAATTTTGGGGAAATTTATTAAAGTTAAATTTATTAAAGAACAAATTAGAGAAGAGTAGTGAGAGAAAAAAACAGATCTTAAAAAATCCTAACACCTTTCCCCCATCCCTCCCTTCCTCCCAGGCAAAACATCAATCCCAGTTTATCCACCTCCTCCCCCTAAGTGGCGAGGAGGACAGGGAATGGGTGTTGTGGTCAGTTCATCTGATGTTTGTTCCACCACTGCCTCTTCTTCTGGGTGAGGACTCCTCACTCTTCCCCTGGGCCATTGTGGGGTCCCTCTCATGGGAGACAATCTTCACACACTCTTCTCCAACATGAGTCCTCTCACAAGTGGCAATCCACCCCAATGTGAGTCTGGAGTGAAGTCCTTCAGGGGGAAACTGCTCCAGTGTGAATCCCCTGCAGCGTCACAAAAGTCCTGCCAGCCAACCTCCTCCAGCATGGGCTTCTATCTCTCCACGTGCTACAGGCTCCAGCAGCAACCCACTCCAGCACGGGCTTCCCTCAGGGTCACAGTCCCCTTCAGGCATCCACCTGCTCCAGTGTGGGCTCCACAGGCTGCAGGTGGACATCTACATCCTGTCACATCTATGGGCTCCAGAGGGACAGCCTGCTTCACCATGGTCTTCACCATGGCCTGGGGGACTCTCTGCTCAGGTGCCTGGAGCACATCTTCCCTGCCTCTTCTTCACTGACCTTAGTGTCTTCACATATCCTCCTGCCTCTGTCTCTCTGCCAGTTGTGTGGTGCAGTTCATTTTTCCCCGTTTCTTAAATAAGTTTTCAGAGAGGTGTTCCTATCCTATAATTACGGATAGGTTCAGCTTTGGCCAGCGGCGGGTCTGTCTTTGGAGCCAATTGGCTCTATCAGACCTGGGGAAGCTTCTAGCAGCTTCTTGGAGAAGCCACCCCTACAGCCCCCCAACCACAAAAATCTGGCCAATACACCCTGCTATGGGCAGGGACATCTACAGTACATGACAACATTCATATTCCCAACACCCACTCACTGCCAGTGTCCTTTGTGCTGAGTAAAATCCGTTTGCAGCCCAAAAGTCTGATCGTGCAAGGCACAGAGCACCTTCAGTTGCCAGCAGTCAGACTTGCAGAATTTCATAGTAATGAGTTGCAGCAACAAAGCTGGTGATGTGTCTCGAGCATAAGTGTTATGACAAGCAGCTGAGGGAAATGGGTTTATTTAGCCTGGAGAAGAAGATGAAGGGAGACTTTGTTATCCTCTACAACTACCTAAAAGACGTTATAGCAAGGTGAGGGTCACAGAATCACAGAATCACAGAATCACAGAATGTTAGAGGTTGGAAGGGACCTCAAAAAGATCATCTAGTCCAACTCCCCTGCCAGAGCAGGATCACCTGCAGTAGATCGCACAGGAACGCATCCAGGCGGGTTTCGAGTATCTCCAGAGAAGGAGACTCCACAACCTCCCTGGAGAGCCTGTTACAGTGCTCTGTCACTCTCACAGTGAAAAATATTTTCCTAATATTTTTGTGGAACCTCCTGTGTTCCAGCCTGAACCCATTACCCCTTGTCCTGTCATTGGACGTCGCTGAAAAGAGCCTGGCACCGTCCTCCTGACACTCCCCCTTGACATATTTATAAACATTAATGAGGTCACCTCTCAGTCTCTTCTTCTCCAACCTAAAGAGTTCCAGCTCCTTCAGCCTTTCCTCGTAAGGGA
>NW_009701711.1:0-3048 GCF_000703405.1 Apaloderma vittatum
CCAGCCTACAGTCAGGCAAACGATCAACAAATGGAGACATTTTGGGACTGTGACTGCTCTACTGAGAAGTGGGTGCCCAGTCAAAGTGACCCCAAGAGCACAATGAAGGCTCATCAGTGAGATGAAGAAATAACCCTGAGTGCCAGCCAAAGAGTCGAAGGCATCATTGGAACCAGCTAACATCTGTGTTCATGAGCCTACAGGACGTCAAACATTGATCAAGCAGGGTGTCTATGGCAGGACATCCACGAGGACCGCTGCTTACTACAAAGAACATTGCTGCACACCTGAATTTGCGAAAGAGCACATTGACACTCCACAGTGGTATTGGCAAATGTTTTGTGGACGGATGAAACCAAACTATTTGGAAAGAACACGCAGCGCTACATCTGGCAGAAAAGTGCACTGCATATCATCAGGAAAACATGATCCCAACCGTAAAGTGTGGTGGAGGAAACATCATGATTTGGGCCTGCTTTGCTGCATTGAGGGGAAGAGGAATTCCCAAGTGTATCAAAAAATTCTTGAGGATAATGTGAGAATGTCTGAACGTCAGCTGAAACTCTGTAGACATTGGATGATGCAACAGGACAATGACCCAAAACACCGGAGCTCGTCCACCACAGAATGGCTTCAGAAAAACAAAATACGCCTTTTGGAGTGGCCAAATCAGAGCCCAGACCTCAACCCAGTAGAGATGGTCTGGAATGACTGGAAGAGAGCCGTACACATGAGAGGTCCAGAGAATATGACAGAGCTAAAGCCGTTCTGCCAGGGAGAATGGGCTAAAATCCCCCGAACCACGTGCAGCTCTGATCCACAGCTACAGGAAGCGCCTGGATGAGATTATTGCTGCCAAGGAGAGGTCAACCACTTATTCATTCCAAGGGGTCACTTACTTTTTCCACTAACATTTTGAATGTTGAATGAGTGTGTTCAGTAAAGACATGGAGGATCAGAATTGGTTCTGTGTTACTATTTTAGGCACACTATATTTGTCAATACTCTTGACTTTGATGATGGTTAGATCACATTTTATGACAGATTAGTGCAGAACACCATGAAATTCCAAGACTCACATACTTTTTCTTGCAACTACATTAAATTATTTAATTGGGAAAGTAGTTCTAAAAATTCTTGATTTATCAGTCTCTTAGTTCACTTAAGCTTTCTTCTTCTTGCTGGACTCTAGTAATTGAGGGGAATTAGAGCATCCTGACAAAGATACTGAATAGTCATAGTTTGTTACTGGAGATGAGTTTGCCTTGGTATTTCAAAATGACTGCCCTGTGTTCTCATCCTTCTGTTTTCTTCTTCTGAGACCAAGGTATGAGAAGAAGTTACAGCAGTTTTTAGAACAGCATTAACTCTGCTTTTCAGAATACTTCCAAGGTGCAAAGATGCATGGACATGGGTCTGATAGTGCTGCTCCATCAGCGTTCCTGAGAAGGGCAATTTGAATGACAAATAACATTTGTTGTATTTCTTCAGGCTCATTCTTTACCTTAGTCTTCAAGAAAGTAAATGCTACTGAAATGCTTCTGGACTGTTTAAAAATTAATAAACGAAACTAACTGTTTTCTTCAGCAGAACTACAGCATAGACATCTTTACAGATAAAGCAGGAAGTTTATCCAAGTTTTGCGTTTTCCATTTTGGATGTATTTCGTTTTATCCCTCTGGAGTGTTGTTCATCTCATGTGACAACTGCTTGCTTAGATTTTTTTGCAGTCTATGTGAGAAGTTGTTTTCAAGGAGCAGTGCAGTATATTTGAAGGAATTCGGCTTGTCTAAATGGCATGTGTTTGTGAAAACGCAGTAGTTCTTTGCAAAGTAACCAGGCTGTAGATCTTCTCTTGGTATAAGTAGAGCAATTTAATAATTGCCAAAGGACTGAATAGTTGGCTTCTTTGTAGTAGTTTCTTCTAATTAAAAATACCATTACCTAAAATTTGTTTAAGTCTTCCTCCAAACTAGCTGTTACTTACTATGGAAAGAACATGTCATTGTGCTTCTAACAGCAGCCAGAGCTTGACATCCGTAGACAAAATTTGGTATTTGATTCATTCAAGAGTGTGGTAGCAATAGCAGTATGACATTTAATTTTCTGTTGAGGTTTCTTGCCAAACTTCTTTTTCAGTTGAGAAATAAAAGCATTTTTCTTTTGAAAAGAAAGTATACATAGATGAACCTGTGGGGAATACTCAGTGATCCTTATTTTGCTTTCTTCTAGAAGCTGATGGACAGGTTTGACTTTGGGGAAGAATCTGAACAAAATGAAGAGCCTAAAAAGGAAACTCCCACTTCCCAACTGTAAGATCAAGCTATGTTTCCCATCAAAAATGCTAAAATTTGCATGACACTATTTGAACATTAGATTAAATAGTATGGGAAATGTTGTTTCTCTCGTGGCATAAGTATACTGAAACCATAGGAAGAGAAAAGACAGTTTGCTAAATTAATGAAACAAATAGATTTTAAAAATATTTAACATAAGTATTTGCCAGAAGTTTTGTTGACTTCATCTTGAAGTTAGCTTGTTCTTTGCTTTGTTATATTCATAGTGTTAATGTGAAAATGATGATAACAGAAGGTGGAACTAGCTAGATTGTGTTAATTATTATTTTACAGTTGTAGTTAAATTTGAAGCGCAGTTGTGAAGACCTGTTTACCAACTGTTTAAAACAAGAGAAAAACTGTGGTATTTTTTCTTATTTAAATTATTTCATTTTAGGCCCTTAGTACCAGAATCTGTGAACAACTCACTTTTTCACCAACTAGCTGAACAGTTACAGCAACAAAATTTAGAACATCTCAGACAACAGCTTCTGGAGCAACAGCAGCCTCAAAAGGTAAGAACTCCATCTTGTGGCTGTCATTAATAATAACGATGTTCTCCACTAATGAAAAATTCAATCTCCACAACAAATAAATGGTTGTTACTGAGGTGTCTCTATAATGAAAGTCTTTGCCAGTGGCTGATCATCTAACAGAAAGTTGAAGTGCACTAAGTGGAAGAAAGTACTTAAACCATAACCCCCCCCCCCAA
>NW_009701711.1:3255-12624 GCF_000703405.1 Apaloderma vittatum
AACCGTCAAAGAGGTCAGAGTAGAGATTGCGCATAACTTCAGTTTACCCTGCCAAGCTTTACACCTTGTCTAATAAATGTCTTATTCTCTTGAAGACTCTGAGCTAAAGAATAGAGTCACGTATTTTCTGAGAAATTATTAAATAAGAACTGGTACTTTGACAACCAAAGATTCCTTCTTAACTGTGTGAATTGAGTCCTCTCTACTCTGCCTTGAAGTGAACTGGCTTTTCTTCTGAGGCTAGTAGTCAGTATTTCCCTCCTCTTTTTTCCCCCTCCTAATCCCATTAGGAAAAAAAAAACCCAAACTTATTCTGTCTTGACATGGACAAATACAAAGTGGGCTCTCTCTGAAGTATTTGGATCTACTTTCACATTAAAAGAGAAATCTTACATTGAAATGAAATCTAAGGGCCCGCAAACTCAACAAACAGCAGCTGGGGATTTTAGTTCAACCTGTACAAAGGTGCAGTTCCTCAGCTTTCAGTAAAGAACATTTGAGTTTTGAATTTGTGACTTTGAGGTTTTTAATGGTTTAGAAAAATAGTATTTTAATTTTTGCTGGATATTATTTTCTTAATCTACTGTTTTACTGTGTTTTATTTTGATTTCTCATTTGAGTGCAGTTACTGAGAAAGTTTGTGCAGCAGAGCTATAGACTAAGCGGTTTTTGCTATTAGTGGATGTGTAGCAGTTTCTGTCTTTAAACAGTAAAACATGTTGCAGAGGAATATAACTTCGAAGACGACATCTGTATTAGGATCTTTTGATGGAATTTGTCTAAAAGTAACTCTCTAATTTGAAATTCAGAATATTGAATGCCTACCTCATGGTGAAACACGGAATTAGAGCTTAATTTGGTTTCATCTATGAAATTAAGTTACAGTACATTTATGGGCAGAATGTTCATATGACTCACCCCTTGTTATGTGACCTTTCATTCCAAGTCCAGAGGGTGTTTACCTTCAGGTCCACTCAGTTTCTTGTCTCGTCAGTACAGAAAGGAAATTTATTTTCATCTTAAGAGCAGCTAAAGGTTACAAATTTCTGTGGAAATACTCCGTAATGACTGCAGTGTTTAAGCATCAGTGAGAAAGATTATGGGAAGAGAAGGAAAGAAAAACACAAAGCAGAATAATTAAGCATCTGATTAGGAGCAGAGGGAGAGGAGAGAAGACAGAGCAACTACAAATACAGGAATTGATATTAAACAGATTGTGGAAGAATAATTAAATAAAAGGAAGATGAGACAAAACAAATAATGTTAGAAAGTAAATGCATTAACTGACACATAGTAGAATTTTTTGTTTTTCTGCAAACTGTCATGATACATGTGCATGGGTGACCAGTGGGTGTTTTTCAGTGTTGCTGTGCATATGGCTCCCGTCACTGTTGCTTGTCTTGTGAGGTTTTGTTTTCAAGCTAGCCAAACTAAGCAACAGAGAGTGTACTTTGCTTTTTTGATTTTAGCAAATAGATAGGAGTTTTTTATAGTCAGAAATATTAATTATTTCAAGGTTTTGCGTTTAGGGATGATGCAAAAACAAGAATGGAGTGATGTTGGTCATGTTCAGCTTTCATGTTAATGGGAAATGGGAAAATAAGAGAAACTTGATAAACAGTGTTTTCAGAGATAATTTCATGTGACATTACATTTTGAGACAATAAGCGGTTTTGATTTATGAGCCTTTTTCTGATACATTATTATTTGTTACTTAGGCAAGCCCTGAGGAGAATCAAGAAGGAAATTTTGGTTCAGAGCACTCTGCCTCACCATCACAAGGGAGTAGTCAGCAGCAGTTTTTAGAAGTGGAAACAAATGTAGATGATTCAATGGATATTCAACAGCAGGTAAAACCTATTAAAATAGGTTACAGAAATTTGGTTACAGAAGTTGAAAGGAAAACCCATACTAAAATGATTTCAAAATGAGTAATATGGATATATGATTTAATATAATCGTACATATTGTGAGTACATTTGTTAAATGTTGCTGAACGTTTGTTATGTCTGACTTCAGGACATGGATATTGATGAAGGACAGGATGTTGCTGAAGAAGAAACTTTTGAACAGGAAGAAAAGAAATCAGCTGTTCGTTCAAGATCAAGAACTCGTTCAAGATCTCGTTCAAGGTTTCATAATTAACTTGTATTAAGTAAATGAAGGTTTCCTGAAACAAAGTTGAATTTGTGATTTGTGTTCTCAGTTCTGTGTTTTTCAAAATCATCATGAGCAGTTTTCGACAATGAAGAAAAAGCATTCATTTAATACTTGTGTGTTAAATGCAAGTTTTCTGTATGACAGTTCATTTTGCCTATCTGTGGTTTACTTCAAACTTTTAAGACCTGTTCAGGTAACAAAAACAACTAATGCTAGCAGCAGGTCAGGTTTTCTATGCTAGAAGAACAGATAGTCTTGGAATTCTTTGAATGTGTTTTGTTTTGTTTTAAGCTCAAGCTATATATTCTGTTCCTCACGCTAATGGCATTAAGTTTATTTCCTGAAATACTTTGAGTGAATATAACAGAAATGTCTGTATCATCCTTAGAGTTTGTAGTTAGAAGATGGCTAAATAAGATTTATTTTTTTTTTTAACACAGCATACTGAAATTAAGTATTTTGTAGGTCACCAAGAAAACGAAGGTCTCGATCACGGTCTGGTTCTCGTAAACGTAAACACAGAAAACGTTCACGCTCAAGATCAAGAGAAAGAAAGAGGAAGTCATCTCGGTCATATTCCAGTGAAAGAAGGGCTAGAGAAAGGGAAAAAGAACGTCAGAAAAAGGGATTGCCTCCTATACGTTCAAAAACACTAAGTGGTAAGTGGCAGCTGCTTATTGTTGTAATAATGTACTATTAAAGGGAAAAAAGACTTTGTTTTTCATTGAAAGAACAACATTTAGCTTGAGTTTGGTTACAAAATACAGTAACCATAATCTTTTTTATGAATTTCATTTCTGACGTTTCTTACTAACTTAGGTGTACACCATTTCTTCTTAGAGGAAAGTCAGTATCATACTGTGCTACTGATGATTTTTCTCATACCATTGCACCAGTGCTTTTACTTCTGGGCAGAGAGTGTCAAGGGCTGTCCCTAAGTTACAATCTGCTTCCTCTTTAATGCTGTCTTCTGTGGAGCATTTGAAGATGATGAGTGCTTGATCTGAAAATTGGTACGCTGATAAGATGTTTAAGCATGTGGTACAAACTTTGGACACTTTCCTGAATACCTTAAATAGAAGCCAGTTAAACTTGTGTAGTACTTGATAAATAGCTTTTCACAGGAACATTATGCCAAAGCAGGTGGAAATGTGAAGCAAGTCATTTGCTGTCATCAGGCAGAGCATAATGGTCGTATCCGCTACTGTATCAGTATATCCCACTGCTGCTGTTGGCAGGAATCTGGATTCTTGGGATGCATAATTGTACTTAATTTTTTTAATGAACTTGTGTTCCTGAATTTAACAGTTTCTGCTGTAGTTTTGCATCTGTTTTGTGTTTTAAAACTGTCACTTCTCTGACAAATTAAGCAGTTCAGAATTCATTTTTGCAAAGGAAAGAGGGCTCTGTTCTCTTCACATTAATATTTTGCATCATTCAAATGTGGTTTAAACTCAGGATTACACTACAGTTTAGATGTTTGGTTGTTTTTTTTTTCCTTTAGCTTTTCACATAAAAAGAGGCAAATCAGTTTTATGGTGTAGATTTCTCCCAGTAGCGCACAAAGAAGGGAGCTGTAATCGGAATGGAACTGGGAGGCAGGGATGTCAGTTAAGTAGTCTGTTGAACAGCAGCAGCAGCAATTGAGGTCCTGTGAAGTGACCCAGCTCACAGAAATGAGGTATTAAGAAAGCTAAGTGAATTGTGGAACCTTGGGGGAGTAGACAAATAAATAGATAATTCACTGGATAAACTTTTTACTTCATGGAATTGTTTTCAGTGACGATCACTGGTACCGCTTTTTGAGGTCTGAAGAATTGTTAGGTAGAGCTTAACACCGTGAGAAACAAAAGGGCCATATACAAGCATGTGAGGAACAATTTTGTCCAAGGGAAATCTTAAAGCTTGTCATTCTGAGTACTGCTGCAAATTGAAAGTGTCAGTTGACAGAGGAACACACAACACTGGATTCCAGTTCAGTGCACCAAGATTGGTAAAAGGAAGAATGTGTAATGTATCAAGATGATGATAAAGAATGTTTCCTTGGTTCAGAATCGTAGACTCGTTTAGGTTGGAAAAGACCTTTAAGATCATCAAGTCAACCATTAACCTAGCACCGCCAGGTTCACCGCTAATCCATGTCCCTAAGCACCACATCTACATATCTTTTAAATACCTTCAGGGTGGTGACTCAACCACTTTCCAGGGAAGCCTGTTCCAATCCTTGACAGCCCTCTTAGTGAGAACTTTTTTTTTCTAATCTCCAGTCTAAACCTCGGCTGGTGTAACTTGAGGCCATTTTCTTCTCTCCTGTCACTTATACTTGGGAAAAGAAATGGACCTCCACCTCGCTACAACCTCCTTTGAGGTAGCTATAGAGCAATAAGGTCTCCTCACAGCCTCCTTTTCTCCAGGCTGAAAAACCCCAGTTCCCTCAGCTGATCCTCTTGAGACTTGTCCTCCAGACCTTCACCAGCTTCCTTGCCTGTCTCTGGACTCACTCCAGCACCTCAGTGTCTTCACTGTAGGGAGGGGCCCAAAAGTGAACACAAGATTCGAGGTGTGGCCTTACCAGTGCCAAATACAAGAGCGTGATCACTCCCTTGGTCCTGCTGACCACACTATTCCTGATCCAGGCCAAGATGCCATTGGCCTTCTTGGCCACCTGGGCACACAGACAGGCGGCTGTCAGCCAGCACCCCCAGGGCCTTTTCCACCAGGCAGCTTTCCAGCCACTCTGCCCCAAGCCTGTAACGCTGCCCAGGGTTGTTGTGACCCAAGGGCAGGACTTGACACTTGGCTTTGTTGAACCCAGTGCAGTTGGCCTTAGCCCAGTGATCCAGCCTGTGCAGATCCCTCTGAAGAGCATTTCTGCAGATTAACACTCCCACCCAACTTGGTCTCATCTGTAAACTTACTGAGGGTGCACTCGATCCCCTCAAACAGATCATTATTAAGGATATTAAACTGAACTGGCCCCAACACTGAGCCCTGGGGGAACACCACTCGTGACCAGCCCCCAGCTGGATTTAACTCCATTCACCACCACTCTCTGGGCCTGTCCATCCAGCCAGTTTTTTTATCCAGTGAAAGGTTGTGCTCATCTAAACTATGAGAAGCCAATAGGGAAGGCCAAAGAGATGTAGATTGTCTAATTTATTTGGACTTAGATCCTTTACAATACTGGGTGGATTACTCGGGGTAGTAAGATATTTGAGGAAAACCCCCAGCACTGACTTGATCTCTTGCTGATTTAGATCCGCCTGTGCTAAGTGGAAATAACTGCCATGAGTTTGTCAAGGCTTGCACACCTAGATTGGGTAATGTTTGGGAAATAAAAGAATTTGAACTACGTAGGTATGGGAGAAGGAAATTTTTATCTCGTGTCTGTGAATGTTTATGTTTGAGGAGGAGAGTGAGGATAGGCATTTGGGAGAAAAATGGCAGGAATCTGGGCTTGTGGTGGAATCGCCAAGAGTCAGAAGTATCACAGACATCTTCAGCTCAGTGGTGGGCCTCAGCCAAGTTTGTCTTAATCCCCAACTAAAGTAGAAGTATCTTTTACATTTCTTTCAGATGAGAATGCAGTGCATAATACTGCACTTAAGTTCCTTCTGTAATACACTTCTAGCCAGTTGGAACTTAGTTTTATTTTGTTTAAACTGACTTCACATCCTAGAGCCATGTTTTCTATGGAACATGAAATAGAAATTATTTTTTTTTCCTGAAGTAATTTCTTCTGCAGTTTACCTTAGCTAATGAACTACAGAATTTTATTTTTTCTTTTTTCTATCTATCTATCTATCTGTCTATCTATCTATCTATCTTTTTTATTTTCTTTTAAAACAATTCTTTTGTTTAAAAGTAAATGAAACGAGGAATGAGTACTTGTACTCAATACCTATTTGGGGTCTTTTAACGCTTAACTATTTTTGTTAATGTACTTAATCTCTATATAGCAAGTAATAGATTTACTGTTCTTGCTTTTTGGTTAATGATTTATGTGTAATTATAAAGCCTTTAATTTCCATGCTGTACAGTATTTTATTAAGCTAACATTCTAGTATTTTGGTTGACATGAATGTGTCTCTTGACAGTTTGCAGTACTACTCTTTGGGTGGGTCAAGTAGACAAGAAGGCAACACAGCAAGATTTAACTAACTTGTTTGAAGAATTTGGACAAATAGAGTCAATTAATGTAAGTAAGCATGTTTTGCATTTTCAGGGACTGCAGACTAGCAGCTTTATGCTCATGTCTCCCAAGTTCCTTTTAGTGGCTTAAGCTTGTACTTAGGAGACTTTCTGTCTATGTTTACAAATCATGACTATGTTATTTGCTTATTGATTTTCATGTACTGTCTTCTGAAGCCCTAAAGCCAGTACACTTTGTGGTAAAATTACTTTTCCCAAGCACTAATATTAATGTACACAGTTTTTTAAACCAGAGTCTTAACAAATAAGAATCACAGAATCACAGAATGTCAGGGCTTGGAAGGGACCTCAAAAGATCATCTAGTCCAGCCCCCCTGCCAGAGCAGGATCACCTACAGTAGGTCACACAGGAACGTGTCCAGGCGGGTTTTGAATGTCTCCAGAGAAGGAGACTCCACAACCTCCCTGGGCAGCCTGTGCCAGTGCTCTGTCACCCTCACAGGGAAAAAGTTTCTCCTCATGTTTAGATGGAACTTCCTGTGTTCAAGTTTGTGCCTGTTATGTGTTTACTCTTTTTGTCATGTGACACAGGTTAGGTATTGTTTTTCTTTGGATTAATGCACACAGATTGAGATGTATCCACATTGTTCTTGGTTACGTTCCATATAGGGGGGTCCTTAAGTATGGATAAAACATTTAGAATAAAAGAAATTTTACTGTGAACAAGTGCTTATTCCAAAATTTGACAGGTAAAAAGATACTCAGGAGATACATTTGTCATTATTTAAAGTAATTTAGATTTAAGTGTTTAGAATTGTACTTCAGCTTTGCCTATAATTCAGCTTCAAGGGGCTTTTTTTTTCTCTTAAAGTAACATCTCTACTGGAGAGAAATTTGTATTTTTTCTCTTGCTCCAACAGTTTTAAAGTGCTTCTCATGCAGTTTCGTCCTTTTCAGACAATATTTTTGCTGCTTTTCCTATCATATTTATATAATCTTATGTATAATTCATAATGAATAGTTAGCGTGACATTTTAGCTTATTTTGATTTGCAGCACCTAGCAAATAAGAAAGTTCAAAGGAAAGCAACATAACAAGCATAATATCTCGGTGCCTGTTACATTTCAGAGGCAAAGCAGGTTGTAAATAGCTCATCCTATGCATTCCACACAGCTTTAAGTACCTAGTTAAGTACATAGTTTTATAAGAACTGTATTAAAATCTCCCATCTTTATTTTTGTTTATGTTATGTGTGCTCCTAAACAACGAAAAAGCATGCCTGTATTTTTGACTGAAATGAAAATAAGCAGTTGTCATACATGATTTGCAAACTTCTAAAGGTTACATGCCACATCATACTTTTCTTTCCTAAATAAAACATTAAAGCTAGTGGAAATCACACTTCATGAATGAGGACTCTACCCTTCAAAAATGCAGGATACTTTTAATCACTAGGATGTGCCTCTGTGAAAGGTTCCTGCGCTCGCAGTGAATTTGATGTTTAATACGAGGTAGCAAACTCTCTGCTTTTCTGAAGTTGTCGTAGTATAACTCCCAGGTTTTGCCTGCTCCTTGTTGTTCAGATCTTCTGTGTCATTAGCACCCATTCTGTATCATTAGCACCCGTTCTTCAGCTTGCTGCTGCTGCTTAAAAACATTAAAACCGAAGTACCCTGCCAGTATCACCCTTTAAGTTTTGCTGAAGGTCAAAATTGTTAATATTAGTGATTGAGGTAATGGTTGTTTACAGTGTCTTCTCTTTTTTTGAGTATTTGTATTCACTTAGTGTAGTTATGTAATCTGAAGTACTGGTTTTCGTATTTTTTAAGTACATTGTTTTTTTTCCCTATAGATGATTCCCCCAAGAGGTTGTGCTTATGTTTGTATGGTTCATAGACAAGATGCCTATCGTGCTCTTCAGAAACTTAGTTCTGGGTCCTATAAAATTGGTTCTAAAATTATTAAGGTAAGCTGATTTTCATATAAGAACGCTGTTGGTTTCAAATACAGGACACTTTTAACATGATTTATCATTTAGCAGCTACTTGTTCATATATACAATATGGAGAAAAAGAATGAAGCGATAAGGTGTAAATTGTTTTATTTCCTCTCTGTGTGTAATGCAAATTTTAACAGGCAATGTGATAAACAGTAAAATGAAATTATGAGTTGATACTTAGGAATAAATGGAGAACGTTTTATGTATGTGCTAATGATAAGATGACAAGACTCTAAACCATCTAAGTCCTGCACTTGACCATGTGGATCCCTTCAGTATTACATTTGATAATATTCATAGCGAGTTAGATGGATGATTGAATGCTGTGGGTTTTTTTCTACTTTTCTTTGATGCTTCAGGATGAGCCCTTTAAATACCATATTTTTAGTTTCCCTATATCTATAAGTTAGAATTAACATAGCACAAATTCAAGCTTTTTGATGTATTTAGTCTTCCACATACCTGTTGCAGAGACCAAGTAAATCTCCTGCAGATTCATTTAAAATTAAAAACTTGTTAAGACTTTAATAAATAAACACTGAAGATTTTCGTGAAATATTCTATTCACAGATTGTATGACTTAACCAGATTATCCGGTTGGGTTTTATTTTCAGATTGCCTGGGCTTTGAATAAAGGTGTAAAAACAGAATACAAGCAATTCTGGGATGTGGATCTGGGAGTTTCGTATATTCCTTGGGAGAAAGTAAAATTGGATGATTTGGAGGGCTTTGCTGAAGGTGGCATGATTGACCA
Source organism: Apaloderma vittatum (assembly GCF_000703405.1). Taxonomy (NCBI): domain Eukaryota; kingdom Metazoa; phylum Chordata; class Aves; order Trogoniformes; family Trogonidae; genus Apaloderma; species Apaloderma vittatum. The sequence continues at coordinate 12,321 of NW_009701711.1, forward strand.
GGAAACAGTAAATACAGGTACAGACATTAACTATGATTCTGATTGTTAGAAAATGTGTTTTATTTTGGTAATTGTGAATCCTCAAAGTTCATTTTTTCTAGGTAATACCTGTCCCTTTTCAATTTAGATAGATTTTGATAGCTACTTGTTTACACATAACCATCGGCAAATCAGGGCTTAAGTCAGTCCAGCAGTTCAACTACCTAGGAAGTATCATTTCCTCGGATGGTAAGATTGACAAAGAGATAGACAAGAGGTTAGCAGAGGCAAACTGAGCTTTTGGAAAACTCTATAAAAGAGTCTG
>NW_009701712.1:0-28680 GCF_000703405.1 Apaloderma vittatum
TTCCCCTGTCTTCTAAACCAAGACAACACTCCAAGTCAGTTTCCGTAGATAAGGATAAATTCTCAGATATTTAACATGATAGAAAAATGAACTGAGTAAAAAATTAGCTTATGATTATTTTTAATTAATTTCTTGATTGTTTTATTTTTTAAAGGAAATATTTGCAACTGTACACATTCACTCATATTCTGTGTGTTTTAGACTTCTCACATGAAATATGTGCACATTAACAGTCTATGGTCTTGTTTTCCCTAATGTATTGATAGCATGACTGGCTCGAAGATCTGACCAGTTTTGGTCTTAACTGGAATGTTCACCATCAGATTTAGAATTCTCCAATATTTACCACATATATAAAAACAATATCCCATAATTCAGCGTGAGAGTTCTCATGTAGGATTAAAACCTTACTACAGTAACTGTATCCTAAGAATTACTAGGATATATGTAAATATTTATCTAAGCATATACATATATATAATAGGATAATTTATCAATAAGCCTATATTCCAATATGTTGTGGGTTTTTTTTCTGCAAATGCCCGAGTCTCTGTTCCGTGAAAGCTGATCTTAAAGGTTGGAACAGGCAGATTAGACACTGGAAGGATATTTATTGTCTCCTTTTTATTTTAATGGTGTGTTTTATTTTCCTGTCTTCTGTGTTTCTTTTCTTCCTTTTTTTTTTTATGAGCAGTGGGGAGTAGTGTTTACTTTACTTTGGCATTCCTAAAAAGTTCTTCACTTTACATTGGTAGTACCTCTAGCTACCTTCAACAGAGTTACAGTTTCTGCGTCTTTTCAAGTCACTTCCACTTATCAGACTGGAGACACCAGCCTAATGATAGAAGGTTTATCAGCTAATAAGCTAGGCCTTTTTAGAAGGTTTTTATGGATATGCATTATTGTATTTAACACCATAAGGTTATCTTTCCTTTGTCTATTAATTGGCAATATTATATTTTCATGGTATGAAAGCAATATTCATTATCTGGGAGTGTACTTAGAAATGTATAATTTGAAAATCTTTCTTAAACCTCACATTTTTAAAGAAAAGTTTTTTTTAAAAAAAAGCTAGAACTTAAATCTCAGAGTAATTTCTATGTGTTTATGTGCTTCTAACCAAAAAAGCCAATATTTGCCTAAAAAAAAAAATTAAAAAAAAATTATTTGTACATCATTTCCCTGATTACTTTTGCTCTATATAGGAGAAAAATGGACCTCAAGGTCACAGAATCACAAAATCACAGAATGTCAGAGTTGGAAGGGACCTCAAAAGATCATCTAGTCCAGCCCCACCTCCAGATCATGGAAAGGAATCAGAAAAAATAAAAGAAATCTATGAATCACATGTCCAGAGTGGAAGAGACAACCTACCTATCTTTTAGGTGTACACTAGCTATACTCACATTTTAGTCATAGTTTGTGAGAAATATGGTTTAAATGCAGATTCTTTCATCCCTATACGGAGGTATTAGTACACCATTTTATTTGTCTAAGATAATCTTTTCATACTTATGATTTTTAAAGAAAAATCTGTGATTCTGTGAAAAGAAAATCTGTATTTTTCTTTTTTAAAAAAATTGTTCAGTTCTGGCCTATGGGATCTATTTCCTGAACCAAAAATATAGTGCTACGAGTAATAGCTGGGTTCTACATAAGGCTAAAAATAGAATTTGAATGTGAATAGAATTTGGAAGTGAATAGATAAACTTATTTTCAAATGACTACTCCTCATTCCTCTTTATTTTTTCTTTATTTGTTAATTAATTTTGTAATTAAAACCATGCAATTATTCACACAGCTTTACTCCTTTTTTCTTAAGAATGTCTTAATTTTCTAGGCTACGTTGCCTCTTTTACTAAGCAATTGGATATGACAGCTTCCCTGAGCTTCAGCTATTCAATGTTGGAGCAAATAGTGAAAATTCCTGAAAGTTATTTTTCTGTTATACAAGCCGTTGTATGAATTATTCTCAGATACAACATACTAAAATAACCAACCAAACCCCCCCCCCCCCAAACTTGAAACAAAACAACTCCACAAAAGCACAAAAATAAGTCGAGAAAAATCATACATTTTGCTTCAGCTCCAATCCTCTTTCGATATTTCTTTGGGGAATTTGGTATGCTTAAGTTTCACTCCTAACACATATGAAAAAGATACTGAAAATCTTGAAGTCCCTTGTGAAACATGCAGTTTTTTTACTTAGTTCTAATTAGTGGTTGTCCACAACTGTCTAAAAGTCTCACATTTAAAAGGAACCTTCTAGCAAATCTCAGAAAACACAGATAAAACAGGAATATTTACTTGATTTAGTTATCCATTTCTTTTCTGTTGTCCTTTTCTACTTCAACTTCACATTTCACAGCTTCCAGTGCTACAGCGCACATTTTAAGTGGAAGTTTTGCTTATTAAAAACACTGAACCAATGCTTATATTAAAGTTGAGGAGCATTTCTCTGTAGCCAAAACTGTAAAAGGCAAAGAATAGAACTTTCTGAGGAATCACTGGTGGTGCATAGTTTTCCTCATTGAGATTTTTTTTTTATCCTTGTGATACAGAATTTTGTAGTTGGAATTTGAGGTTTTGAAATTCTTGTCTGTAGGAAGTTGCTTTATTCTTCACATGGGCCACATTCTGTGTATCCGGAACACCGTTTAGTGGTAACACAAAATTTACACAGAGCTTTCCATTAACTAACAGAAACATGACTATAAAATATAAACTGCAACAAGGATATCAGTGACTTCCCATTAAAACTGGAAGACTGTAGGTTCTGAGATTAGAAATTATTAATTTAAGCTATATGCAACGAGAAAGCCACAGTTGCCTTGAAATGTTCAAGGACCTTCGGCCAGAACTCTAACCATAGGCCACATATGTCCTTCTGGTCCTTAAGGAGAAGAAGTATTTTTGTCCAGAGTTTGACCTAAAAAGTTGATCTGAGATGCTATAGGCATAGCCTGGAAGCAGCTTCAGGGGTTCTGGCTCACTGCCAAAACAGAACCCCAATAGGGATGAAATGGCAGTTTCTGGTAGTTTGTAACTCAGTAAAACATAAATGGATTTTCGTTAAATAAAAGTCACTTTTCCCATAAAAAAATCCAGTTTGAAGTCCTGGTGTCATATCTCTTGTCTGTCAATACTCATCAAGAACAAAAAGAACAATAAAGCCACTTCATGTTCCACTATATTGGCATTAGGTAACTAATATAGAGGCTGTCATACATACAAGACTATGACATTTCATATAACAGACAGCCATGAAGAGCTGAGAATGCTATAAAAGCTAGATAAAACTATCCTAGTAAATTTTCAGATGAGTGCCCATCCTCTTTGCAACACAATTTGCAAGTGTAATTTATCTGTGATTGCTTATATGCATAGTGACATTACTCTCTGAAAGCACAAATTCATTTTAGCCAGAGCAAAGATGGAAGATTTATTTTGCACAGACTCTATAAGGTTTTTTTGTTGTTTTTTTTTCCCTTTTCTTTTTGAGATAGCTGTGACCTTTTCAGGATAAGAGGTAGTGTAAACCTGACAACATGTTCTGTCTGGAAAATCCAAGGATATTCTATCTACCTATTGTATTAAAATCTTACACTTATGAGATACTGTAATCAGCTACAAAGAGATAAACTGTACATATTAAAGTATTTAATGTGGAATTGATTCTCTTAATTGCTTCATCAGTTTTAAACTGATCACTTTTCCAATTTTATATTTCATTTACAGAATTGTATATTGAATCAGTACTAACAATATGAGCTAACATTATCCCAACCTAACTAACTACTCATTACAACAATCCAAATAGCAGTGCTATTCTTTTCTGTTTCTAGAATAAAAAGCTACCAGGCATGAAATACTCTGTTTGCTGAAGTTAACATCTGGGCTGGTGTCTAAACTTTGACAGCTTCTCTCTTTGATCCCACCACCACCCTTCCAGGGGAGAATAACAGAAAAACTAGAGAAAAATTCTTTACAATTTTAAAAAACCTTGAAGTAACTTAACAAAAAAAGAACAATACTAGGATTAAAAATAAAGTTATCAAATTATATACATATAAGAATTATGACGCGGAAGTCATGGACACTGCTGACGATCAATGTGATCAAGAAAGTGCCGCTTTATTAACGTACAAACACAGTTAATATACAGTTCACAATGTCCTTGTTTTCTAAATGCTCTGTATTGATTGGCTATTAACAACAAGCACACGCAGTCCATGCTCCTGTTCACACGCTGTTTTCCTTTTGCTGATTCGCTCTTTGCTGCTGATCTCGCTCCTGTTTCTCCCCACCTGCATCTTGGGTTTGTTTCTGTTTTCAGTCACGTACACCAGCCACAGCTCCTTCTTTTTGTTTGCTTCAGCATATTCTCACAGCTAGTGACCTTCACAATGTCCTTCACAAACTCTTGTCAAGCGAGGTCTAAAACTTGTCTAAAAACAGGCCGTCTGGATTGTTCAAAACATGTTCATTGTCTTCTAAATATCCCACATAAGAAAACAAGTATGTTCAAAGATACAAAAAAATGTATTGGTAGAGGACCCACTCCTTCCAGATGACAACAAGATTTGGGGAAGAATAAAACGCGTACTAGACTGGACTCGGAAGCAGATAGTAGAGCTCAGACAGAGTCCCAATGACAGTCCAAACAAAACAGAAAAGGAGCTGTACCTGTACTCACTGGGGTGGTGGGCAGAGTAAAGACAACTTGTTGTGTCAAACAGAGGTCTTCCACAGCATGGAAGAGCAGGAACTCCAGCACCATAGAGGAGATGATGAGGAGGCAATGACAATCCTACTAGCACAGCAAGCACAAAAGACCCCAAAGCTTGTTTTATGGGGCCCTTACATACTGAGCACCATGGTAAGGAATACCACGATTGGTCCATTTGAGCCATCTGACCCATCCTCTCCTCCCCATAGGCACAGCTGCACCTCTTGCCCCACCTTGATTGCCATCAGTGCTTGGCAGCCCCGGAGAACTTCTGTCCTGGTGATCTCAAACCAGGTCACCATATAGATATTCCCACATCACTGGCTTAAACGTGGAGAAAGTCCAAAACCAGCTTTTATTACCCTAGCAAATAAAGAGGAGTTTGTTGGCAACTTTAATGAGCCCTTTGACAACTGAAATCCTAAGTAACTATCTGACGAAAAGAACAAGTGATATCCTTACATATAAGAATTTAATGGTTTAGATTTTAAGGTCTTTAGAAGCAAATATCAGAACTTGAATAGCTGCCACTCTAGATCTATATCCAAAGTGACTTTGAACAGAAACAAGTGAATGAGTTTTAATTAAATTTATGCTTTTATCTAGGTACTCAGCAACCAGGTGGTAAACGTGCACATTTCTGGTGCTTTACACTCAGACTGGTTGTTATTTTTTAATGTGTTAATAAGTGTCCCGCTTTTCTGCTAGAGCAGTGGGTAAACTGGTCAATGTTGATAGCTGTCCCAGTACCTCCCCAACAAACCTCATCACACACTCAGGATACATAGAGTTGTCCCTCAATTCACTGGTTAAAAATATCAGTGAGAGCTGAAGTGAGTGAACCAATGGATGTAATCTTGGATACCTCACAGTCTGGTTTACTCAGATGTGTAATGATTACTTCAACATTTTGAGGCTCTGAGGAATTGATTCAGGCATCTAGAGGCAGATAAGACCACATCTCTCTTTACACAGTTTGGGAAGAGAGGAAGGCATAGCCCTCCCAGATAAGTCTTCATGATGCTAAATATATAGGTAGATGGCTTTACATTTGAAGACTTTTTCTCTAGTTGTACAAGCAGTAACTCTTCAAGAAGACACTTTAATCTAATTAATAAGAGGTTCCTCTGAAGGAGAAAAGTGACCGAAAGCAGGTGAGATCTCCACATTGCCAGGTAAAAGATACAAAGGCTCCACAACCAAGTCTCACACGAGGGGCACATACCTCTCATGCCACAAATTACAATATATTCAAGCATCAAATGCATTGGATATTTTTACAAAGCTCCATTCCCCCTCCTAGTCACCTCTCCAGCTCTGGTCACACGATCTTGACATCTCAGCTTTTCCAAGTACTTTAGACATGATTAGCTTCATATCCCTGCAGCTGCTTAATGGCACAAAATCTATCTTCTTCCTATGCTTTGACGCAGGACCTGATGGACAAAAGGATTCCTTAGACAATCCACGTCAGGGGTCTGACATGTTAAAAGTCTATCTGTCTCTGGAAAGCCGAACTTCTACATTCAGCAGAAACCAGAAAGGTAACAAAAAAAATAATGACAATGAAAGCAAGCTATTAAACAAACCCCAATATTAAAATACTAATATTATTCATAATACTAGTAATAAAACCTCTTTCGCTTAAATGACAACCATGTCAAGATGATCAGAGTTAATTCTGCCTGCATCAGTTCAAGACCAAGTCTAAGACCTGTAATGTTTTATCTTTGACTAAAAAATCTACTTTAGTCACCTGAGTCATTCATACATAAAACACTGACAAAGAAGAAACTTCATATGTTGAAATGAATCATATTGTGAAATGTGCTTGGATAAAGTAAAAGAAAATCTGATACTTTTTTTTGAAATACTGTGATTTCATTCTTTAATGTGGTAGAAGAGTGGAGGAAATAGAAATGAGCACTACAGGGAGAAGATGTCAAATGAAATTTATGGTTTAATTAAAAGCTTCTTCATATTTGACCTTAACTTTTTTCTGAGTCAAATAGTGAACCAAAAAATTAAAATTTTGAGTACTTGGTACCAGATCATACAAGACAGTGACATAATATTAAGTACAGAAGATATTATTCAAAGTTTTACTGTGCTTTTCTCACCTGATTTTTTGTTAACTCTTTTCTTGCTTTATTTATTATGAAAATATCATTTTTAGCCTGTTAAAATAGAAAAAATATCATATTATTTTGCATTTGCTTCAGATGAAACATCAACAGAAAAAATTGTATTTGTCTTAACAAAATAAGTAAATTCATCAGCTAAAATGTTATTTTTTCCAAAATGAAGGAATAATTGTTAAATAGTTTGTGTAAAATACAAAATGTTCTGAATATAGCTTCTGTGCAATTCATTAAAGACTAGCTGGCATTCAATTTCTGCAAGGAAATTAATAAAAACTATTTCTGAAAGTTTGACTTACACAAACATTTCCTTATTACAATTTATGTAATTAAGAAACCTTGTTTTTAAATATATCTGTTTATTATTTATTTTTTTAATAAATTAAGTTACAGTCATTTACTGTTACAAAATCTGTTTTCTATTATCTTATCTGAAGGATCATGGGCTTGCCACACTGAACATCAAGTAAAATACATTTTCTTATTCAAAATGCTTGCCAATCTAAGATCTTGTTCCATAATTAGCTACTAGGAATTCATCTTGCACTTCTCTGGAATCTCAGCAAAGACACTACAGCAGAGTCACCTCAGTGGATGGTATGATTTAACTAGCCTGGTTCTAGGATCTGGCCATAGTATGATGGACTGCAAGTTATTAGTAAAAACTAATTGTAGCCTTTCTACTGAAAGCAAGTAAAGGGTGTTATTGCTCTTGTTTTCTTTAATAACCCCTGTTAAGATATGAGTCTTCAGTTTTAGGTCTGACAAGCTTCTGTCTCCCAAACAAATGTCTAATCATTAAGCAACAGTCTAAACTGGTTATGTCTTAACATGGGTGTTAAAACCTACAGGCAATATTGATTACTCTTAGTGTTGTGCCCACAGGAGACCTAATGGTTCATTTTGCTCACTCTGACCTTTTGAAAAGAGCTTTATACAGAAAATTTAGGTTGAGGGGTTTGTAAGACAGAATTTCTCACAAGACAAAACGTCAGTTTTAGAAAATATTGTCTGGTAAAGCTTCAGTAAATGTCTAGTTAGGACCAGGATGCAAGACTACGAGAATAAACTGCCATGTATTTCCAGGATCAAACGGAAAGCTTATTTAAGAATTTGATTATTATTGAGACGTTAGGGCTGTACTACAGTGTACAGAATGTTGGCATTTGGTCCACTGAAGGACCAAAATTCTTGGCAAGAAAAAGTGGATGTTTTTAATGGTCTATAGCTGGATCAAGTATGAAGAGTATGGAAGGCTGGACTTGAAATTTCATTGCTGAGAATTTAAGAAGCATGTTTGAAGAGCTAATGTCGTGGTTTGACCCTGGCCGACAGCCAGAGACCCACACAGCCGCTCTCTCACTCCCCCTGCTCCACCAGACAGGGAGAGAAAATATTTCAAACGGCTTATGGTTTGAGATAAGGACAGGGAGATCATTTTCATTTACTGTCCCGGGCAAAACAGACCCGGTTTTTGGGAAAAAATTACATTTATTAAAAGAACAAATCAGAGAGGAGTAGTGAGAAATAAGAAAGAGCAAACAGATCTTAAAAACAAAACACCTTCCCCCCATCTCCTCCCCCCGAGCGGCGCAGGGGAACAGGGAAGGGGGTTTACGGTCAGTTTATCTGATGTTGATTCTGCTGCTTCTTCCTCTCTCTGAGGGAGGACTTTTCACTCTTCCCAGGGTCATTGTGGGGTCCCTCTCACAGGAGACAAGCTTCATGCTCTCCTCTCCGGCGTGAGTCGTCCCACGAAGGGCAATTCATCACAAACTGCCCAACGTGAGACACCTCACGAGGGGCAGCCCACCCCTCGTAAGTCTGGGGTGCAGTCCTTCCAGGAAAACTGCTCCGACGTTTTACAAAATAAATGTCTCTTAAGGAGTGGTTTTCTTGAAAGACAAAATTTTTGGCTGTTTTTTACATTAACCAAACAGATCCTTTATTCCTTTCTGTTTTTCTGACAATTTTGATTTTATGAAAATACTTTACTTGTCATCTCTTTGTTTATGTTAGTTGCATCATGTATGAAATATGGTAAAGACCTAAGTACATCAACTGATTTTGCTTTAGATACTCTTCCTTTGTATTTTTAAAAATTCCAAAAAATAGGTATTTTTTAAAGAAAATTAGTGTTCTTGTCTACTTCTTATGAAATATATTTCTTTCTATCTCATTACTACTCTTAAATGCAGCTGCTAGTGTTTAAAACAGAAACATAGTTTTGTATTTTTTTAGAGAAAAAATACACTTTAGCATATAGATTATGTTACAAATAGCAACACAACCAAACATACTGAAAAGAGAAAAATGTTTAATTTTAAATCATTCAAAATATTATGATTCAATTATTTATTTTTCTATTATGTCATATGCAGTCCTTATTCCACGGCATATTATGAAATAGAAAAAATCACTAGACTAGTCACTATGAAGTTTGAATAGTGTATCTATCAAAATATTGATGGATGAGCAGCATTAAAGACTTTTTCTTAGTTTTCTTTTAAACTAGTGTGAATTAACTTAATCCAATAATCTAACTCAAACTTTGAGTAATTGAACCTTATCAATGTCAAGTAATGTCAGGCAAATGATTCAGCTAAAGTTTCTCTTATTTGAGTCCTTTAAATTCAACCTCAAAATAAGAAAAAAAAATTGAACACATTAAAAAAGTGGCATTTTTGATCACTCTCACTAACCTATATCTTTTATAGAGACAAAACACTATAAGCATTGAGACTCTGTGCTTTAGCACTCAGTTACTTCGATGTATAAAACAACTTTTGTTAGTATTCTGTTTAATACCATTACTCTACTTTACAAAGTGGCTTCTGTACTGACTGCACTAAATCATGTTACACAAAAGACAAATTGATCTTACATTAGTTCACATTACGTCAGATCTATTTCCATTTATTTTTCTCTTACTTCTTTGTATTTCTTTTTTCTTTGAATGAGTCACATTCTTTTTCATGCTTCTCTGCATCTTGCCAAGATATAACAAGTGTCCTCAGGAGTACAGACTTGTCAATGTGAACCTAATACACACAGATATGATAAAAGTATATCAGGAAAAGACTTATTCATAACATAATGAAAATACAGCATTTCAATTCATTAATTAGTTCTGTTAGATTTCCAGGATTTGTTCTGAAGATGACGATCTGCCCACTGACTGCAAAAGGGAAAATATCACCCCCATTTTCAAAAAGAAAAAAAAGGAAGACCCAAGCAACTATAGACCAGTCAGTCTCACCTCTGTGCTTGGCAAGATGCTTCTGAAGGCTCTGCTATGCCACATGGAAAATGTGGAGGTGATTTGTGGCAACCAACACGACTTCTCCAAGGGAAAATCCTGCAAATTTGGTGGCGTTTTATGATGGAGTAACAGAATCAATTGCCATGTGAAGAACAACTGATGTCATCTACCTGGACTTGTGCAAGGCCTTTGATACTATCTCACATGACATCCTGGTCTCCAAGTTGGAAAGCCATGGATTTGATGGATGGATCACACAGTGGATAAGGAACTGGCTGAAAGTTCCCACTCAAGGAATTGTGGTCAATGGCTCAATGTTCAAGTGGAGACCAGTGACAAGTGGTGTCCCTCTGGAATCGGTACTGGGGCCAGTACATCTCTGTCGGTGACATGGACAGTGGCATCGAGTGCACCCTCAGCAAGTTTGCGGATGACACAAAGTTGTATGGTGCAGTCAATATACTGGAGGGCAGGGATACCATCAGGAGGGACCTCGACAGGCTGGAGAGGAAGGCCCAGGCCAACTTCATGGAGTTTAATAAGGCCAAGTGCAAGGTCCTGCACCTGAGTCAAGGCAATCCCAAGTACAAATATAGGCTGGGCAGTGACTGGCTTGAGAGCAGCCCTGAAGACAAGAACTTGAGGGTACTGGTCAACAAGAATCTCAACACAAGCCATCAGTGCACACTTGCAGCCCAGAAATCCAGTCGTGTCCTGGGCTGCATCAAGAGATGTGTGACTGGAGGGTTAAGGGAGGTGATTCTGCCCCTCTACACGGCCTTTGTGATACTCCACTTGGAATACTGTGTCCAGTTCTGGAGCCCCCAACACAAGAGAGACATGGAGCTGTTGGAGAGAGTCCAGAGGAGGGCTAGCAAGATGGTCAGAGGGCTGGAGCACCTCTTCTATGAGAATGGGCTGAGAGAGTTAGGCTTGTTCAGCCTGGAAAAGAGAAGGCCATGGGGAGCACTTTACAGCAGCCCTCCAGTACCTGAAAGTGGCCGACAAGAAGGCTGGAGAGGGACTTTTTACAAGGGCCTGTAGTGATAGGATGAAGGGTAATGGGTGGAAGCTGGAAGAGGGTGGGCTTAGACTACATATTAAGAAGAAGTTCTTTATCCTGAGGGTGGTGAGGCACTGGAACAAGTTGCCCAGGGAGACTGTGGATGCTCCATCCCTGGAAGTGTTCAAGTCAGGCTGGATGGAGCCTTGAACAACCTGATCTAGTGGGAGATGTCCCTGCCATGGCATGGGGGGTTGGAACTAGATGATCTCTGAGGTCCCTTCCAACTCAAATCATTCGATGAGTCTATGATTCTATGATCTTATTTTGTTGATAGAAGAAGTTCTGTTTTGTTGTGTTCCTACTTTTCAAAAGTATTAGTTTGCTCTATAGTGATCCCACCTGTAGGTAAAGAGTTATCTTTTACATATTTTGCAACCCTGTTAATATATATAATTATGAATATATTATGGTAAACAATGTTTACTTTAAAAATACAAAATAAGACTCAATGTAGCAAGTGACCTCATTCACATAAAATATACATGATTAGAAGAGCACACAATCTTAGACGTGTCCCAAAAATTTATCAGATTGAGACTTCACCTAGATTACTGTGTTGAGCTCTGGGATCCTCAACACAAGAAGGACTTAGAACTCTTCAGACAAGTCCAGAAAAGGGGAACAAAAATTATCAGAGGACTGGAAGGCTTCTATGAAGAAAGGTGGAGAGTGCTGGAGTCCTTCAGTCTGGAGAAGAAAAGGCTCCGCAGGTGCCTTATAGCACACTTCTAGTACTTAAAAAGAGCTTAAAAGAAAGATGTGGACAATAGCTGTAGCAGGATGTATTGCAATAGGACAAGGGGTAATAGTTTTAAACATAAAGGAAAAAAATTCTTTACTGTGAGAGTTTTCAACTGATTGCCCAGAGAAGTGGTGGGGGCTCCATTCCTTGAGGCATGAAAGGTCATGCTTGATGGGGCTCTGAGCAATCTAATCTAGTCAAAGATGTGCCTACTCATTACAGGGAGTTGAACTAGATGACCTTTAAAAGTCCCTGCCATCCCAAAACATTCAGTAATTCTATGATTCTATGACTACTATTGTTTGATTCTATGATTCTACGATTTTATGATTCTATGATGTTGGAATTGTGAATTATCTGGATTCATTCCACCTTGCTTTAGCAACTAAATAAGTCTTTAATCTCCCCAGACTTTAAAAGAAACAATATCCCATTCTTATATATCTTATGACAATGATCTTACATTTTATTCGGCACAACTGAATTTTGAAAAAACTCAGTTAGTTTAGAGAGCACCTTAATAGTACAGATATAATACTAAATGGAAAGAAAAAAGAAAGGAGTGAAAATAGGGAGGGAAAGAAATAAAAATAGAGAAAAAAAGAAAAATGTTTAAGGAACTAAGTCTTTTCTACGGAAAGAGGAGAGGAGAAGAGAGGAGAGGAGAGGAGAGGAGAGCAGCGGCGAGGAGAGAAGAGAAGAGAAGAGAAGAGAAGAGCAGAGAGGAGGATAGAAGAGAAGAGAGAGAAGAGAAGAGAAGAGAAGAGAAGAGAAGAGAAGAGAAGAGAAGAGAAGAGAAGAGAAGAGAAGAGAAGAGAAGAGAAGAGAAGAGAAGAGAAGAGAAGAGAAGAGAAGAGAAGAGAAGAGAAGAGAAGAGAAGAGAGAGAAGAGATAGAGAAAAGAAGAGAAGAGAAGAGAAGAGAAGAGAAGAGAAGATTTATGTCGAAAGGGGCCTACAGTGATTATCTAGTCCAGATGCTTGACCAGTTCAGGGCTGATCAAAATTTAAACCATATTACTAAGAGCATTGTCCAAACGTTTCTTAAAAATTGACAGGCTTGAGAAATCAATGAACCTCCCTAGGAAGCCTATTCCAGGGTTTAGCCACCCTCCTGGTAAAGAAATGCTTCCTAACGTCCAATCTAAACCTCTTCCGGTGCAACTTTGGGCCACTCCCATATGTTCTATCACTGGATCCCAGGGAGAAGAGCTCAGCATCTCTGTCTCCACTTCTCCTCCTCAGGAAGCTGCAGAGAACAATGAGGTCTCCCCTCAGCCTCCTTTTCTTCAAATTAGACAAACATAAATCCTCAGCTCCTCCTCACAGGACATTCTTTCCAACTCTTTCTCCATCTTTGTTGCCCTCCTCTGGATGCGTTCAAGGACCTCTACATTCTTCTGAAATGGTGAGGCCCAGAACTGCACAGAGTGCTCATGATGAGGCCGTACAAACATTGAATACAGTGGGATGATAACCTCTTTTGACCAACTGGTCCTACTGTTTGATGCACCCCTGGATGGGGTTTGCCATCTTCCTGCCAGGGCACATGACTGACTCCTGCTGAGCTGCTGCTGACCAGCAACCCCAGATCCCTTTCTGCAGGTCTTCTCTCCAGCCACACCTGTCCCAATTGGTACTTGTACCTGATATTGCTCCATCTTAAGGGCAGAATCCAGCATTTGGATTTGTAAAATTTCATCCCATTAATCACAGTCCAATGCTCCAATATATCTAGATCCCTCTGCAAGACCTCTTCTCCCTTAAGAGTCAGAAGCACCTCCCAGTCTGGTATAACAGTAGAATTGCTAATTCCATTCCTTCATCCAGACCTTTGATAAAAATATAGAACAGAACTGGCCCTAGAATTGAGCCCAGAGGAATACCACTAGTGGCTGATCACCAGCCAGATGTAGCTCCATTCACTGCAACACTTTGAGCTCTACCCTTCATCCAGTTCTTCAATCTGCTCATCTTACAGTTGGACAACTTGTCCAGAAGGGTGCTGTGAGGGACAGTATCAAAAGCCTTGCTAAAATCCAGGAAATTACATTCATTGCCTTCCCTTCATCCATAAGACAGGTGACCTTGTCATAGAAGGATATCAAATGAGTTAAACAGGACTTTCCCTTTGTGAACTGGTGTTGACTATGCCTGATGATTGCATTATTCTTTAAATGGTTCATCTTTGCAAGTAACCATTCTGTGTAACGAAGCCCTGCTTCCTGGAGACGGCTGAACACCTGCCTGCCAATTGGAAGCGGTGAATGAATTCCTTGATTTACTTTACTTACATTATGTGGGTTTTGATTTGCCTATTAAACTGTCTTTATCTTAACTCGTGAGTATTATCAGTTTTACCTTTCTGATTCTCTCCCCCATCTCACCGGAGTGCACAGAGTGAGTGGCTAGGTGGAGCTTGGTTGCCTAGTGGTGTTAAACTGTGACACATGTATCAACAACAACAGCTGTTGATACATACAGCTATCATACCTACAGATGTTGCTGATACAACAGCTATCGTCCATAGCCAAATTTGTATTTTAATATTCATATCCATCCTGGTTTCTCTGGGATAAAATCATAGGCCAGACATAATATACAGGCTGTTAAGAGCTTCAAGTGAGACAGGAACTTAAGCAAAAGCCAGGGCAGCTGATCCGAGCTGCCTTGCAGGCGTATCCCCTACCATAAACATCAGTCTTGATAAAGGTGGAAATTTGCTGAGGACATCTCCTCCTGCTGCTTCTCTTCCTACTCAAGGAGAAGGGGCTTGCTTATCATTCTGCTCCCATGGATTGCTTTCCCATGTGTTGTGACTGATGTACATTTACTGGACTGAATATAACGTTATATACAGTATATTGGCAGTAGTATTGATTTTAGTTTTGTTTTTTTTTCATTAAATCTGTTCTCTTTTTAACCCACATGTCTTCTCTCCTTTTCCTGATCCTATTTCTCAGATGGGGAGAAGCCTTCAGGTAATAAAACAACTGCTATATTTTAGCCCAAGATAGGAGCTAAATCTAAACAAGATCCAAGAAAATAAATTCTAATTTTGAACATATACTTATAAAATCTTTCAATAGAGATACAGAAAGGAAGAAGGAGATATGTTTTACAAGTAGCTTTACATGTGATAAATATTCTGCATAAATATTCCCCTGATTTTTTTTTCAACAGTCATTAGCATCCCTGGCAGTACAAGAGGCAATGAGCATAAAATGAAACATGAGAATTTCTGCTTGAACGTAAGGAAACACTCTGTTACTCTGATGCTGACAGGTTATCCAGAGAGATTGTGGAGTCTCCTTCCTCAGAAATATTTGAAAGCTGCTTGGAAGTGGACTTGGACAGTCTAGTCTATGTAGTTTTGACTGAGCAATGTGGTTTGACATGACAACCTCCACAAGTCTCTTCCAACTATTCTACCTTTCTGTGAAATTAGTGAGAAAAGAAGACTAAGATCTGTAGGCTAAATGTTTCTCTTCAAGAGCAGCAGCACAGAGAAATTATTCTACTTTTTTATTGACTTTAAAGAAGATAAGACTGCAAACTATGTTCTGGATCATTGGGTTTGAGTCACTGTCTGCTAGAGACAAATACATCATGCAGCAATATCCATAAATACATTGATTCTCAATACAAGCTCTCTCTACATCTTTATAAGTTGCTCCAATATCTATCTAAGGGGTCAAAAATACTATTCTGATTTTTAGCCAAGAAAAGTCATTAAAACCCATTACCTATTTGTAAACTGGTGTTGTTCAAATTCTTCTCATGGGAAATTTTCTCCATTCTGTACACACAAGGCATAGCTATAGCAGTCTGCTTAGCTGCATATATGTATTTGCATAGAAATAGTGGAGATACTTGGGCAGTTGTAAGCATGATAAAAAGCTTTCAGATTCATGACTGGATTGCTCAGTGCAAGCTTCCAGCAGATTTCCAGTAAGAAAGCTGTGGCTTAAATAGTTTTCCTTCCTCCTTAATTATTACCTTTCAATGAATGTATAGAAGTGATACTACACTAACATGATTTGACAAAATTAAAATGTACCTTCTCCGTTTTAACACTTATAATTAAAATGCATCACAAACAAGTGAATTGAACAAAGACAGACATGCAGAAGTACCCTTGCCCATTCACATTTAGTACAACCGTGTCTAGGAATATCTGTCACGTGCCTCATGGCTGCATGCACTCAAACTGGGAGGAGTGGTTGACACACCAGAAGGCTGCGCTGCCATTCAGAGAGACCTAGACAGGCTAGAGGGCTGGATGGGGAGAAGTCTTATGAAATTCAGCAAGGGCAAGTGTAGAGTTTTGCACTTGGGAAAGAATAACCCCATGTGCCAGTATAGGTTGGAAACTGACCTGCTGGAGAGCAGCGAAGGGAAAGGGACCTGGGGGTTCTGGTGGACAGCAGGATGACCATGAGCCAGCAATGTGCCCTTGTGGCCAAGAAGGCCAATGACATCCTGGGGTGTATTAGAAGGGGGATGGCTAGGAGGTCAAGAGAGGTCCTCCTGCCCCTCTACTCTGCCCTGGTGAAGCCACATCTGGAATATTGTGTCCAGTTCTGGGCCCCTCAGCTCAGGAGAGACAGGGACTGCTTGAGAGAGTCCAGTGCGCAGCCACAAAGATGATGAAGGGAGTGGAACATCTTCCTTGTGAGGAAAGGCTGGTGGTGCTGGGTCTCTTTAGCTTGGAGAAGAGGAGGCTGAGGGATGACCTCATAAATGTTTATAAATACGTCAAAGGGGGTTGTCAGGAGGATGGAGCCAGGCTCTTTTCAGCAGTGTCCAGTGACAGGACAAGGACTAATGGGTACAAGCTGGAACATAAGAGGTTCCACAGAAATATTAGAAAAAACGTTTTCAGTGTGAGGGTGACAGAGCACTGGAATAGGCTGCCCAGGGAGGTTGTGGAGTCTCCTTCTCTGGAGACATTCAAAACCCGCCTGGACGAGTTCCTGTGTGACTGTAGGTGATCCTACTCTGACAGTGAGGTTGGACTAGATGATCTTTTGAGGTCCCTTCCAACCCCTAACATTCTGTGATTCTGTGATTCTTTGATTTGCTGTCAACCTTTCTACTGTCAGACTGACTTCAGCAGGCAACATAAAGCTCCAAGTCCAAACTCCCTTGTCTTCCAGGCAAGGAATGCAGTAGGAACAAGCTTCCAGGACAGCTGCATTATGAACATTTCAATCTGCTCAATGTTATGTTATAGAAGATGCTGATATTACATATATATGTGTGTGTTTATGGGTTTATATACATATACACAATTCCTATTTTTCAGTTTTGTATTGGAAATGGTTCAGGGAGTAAACAAGGAACACGGAAAGAAAAAAGGCTAAGAAGTCAAACAGCAGATCATTATTTACCCAATCCAAAATGCAATGGAATAAGGCCTGTCTATTAAAATAATATAAAATGAATGGTGAGCTCCCACCTCACTTTTAACAAAACTAGGGATTGTGTTAATATTCAATGTGGTCCTTTATTGTTCTCTTTTTAAAAAAAGCCTTCACTGCCTGCCTAATATTCTTCCCGTGTTATTTTGTACAGACATTTCACTCTGATATTTTTTGTTCTTATTGTGATTACCATCAGTTTTTATATACAAACTACTTCTGAAACTTGAAATATTACTTTTTGAAACACATTTCTTGGAATGCTACATACTTATGGGGAAGTTTTTTTAGCTGTATAAAGATATTTTAGTTTAACAAAGTATAACCCCTTAGTTTGTCATAATGTTCTTTAATGACAATGCACATTGTGAAAAGAGCAAGAACTGATTGAAATCAAAAAAGTAGCACTTACGAATATATCAAAATACTGAGGAACATCCTGGTCATTAAAATAAAATAAAATCAAATAAAATGAAATAAAATAAAATAAAATAAATAAAATAAAGAATAAGTAAAACCCTCAAAACAAAACTGAAGAACACTTTTTGTGTTTCTTTACACTTCCTTTTACCACAAGTCACTCATGTCCTGAAACACGGATTTAGGACAGTTAATTTCAATCTCTTCAGATTGCTGACTCCTTGACAGTTTACCCTTTACAGTTGTGGATCTCCTACAGAATAAATGGAAACTTCCCCTAAAGTGGTGTGTTTTTCTTATCTACATTCCACAGATTGCTCAGAAGTTGCTAGGCCACTTTTCTCTATGTACAGTAAAGAAAATGTGCCACACATGACAGAATCATAGAATCAGGGAATCACAGAAACATAGAAACACAAAATCATAGAATGCATTGGGCCGAAAGGGACTTTTAAGGATCATCTAGCTCAACCCCACTGCAGTAAGAAGGGACATCTTTAGCTAGATCAGGTTGCTCAGAGCCCCGTCAAGCTTGACTTCGAATGCCTCCATAGATGGGGCCTCCATCACTTCTCTAGGCAACATGTTGCACTATTTCACCATCCTCATAGGAAAGAATTTCTTTCTAACATCTGATATAAACATATGCTACTCTAGTTTAAAACCATTGCAACTCATCCTGTTGCTACGTGTCCTTGCAACCCGTCCCTCCTCAGATTTCTTGTAGGACCCCTTCAGGTACTGAAAGGCCACCATAAGGTCTCGTCAGAACCTTCTCTTCTCCAGACTGAACAATCCCAACTCTGTCAGTCTGATTTTCTAGGAGAGGTACTCCAGCCCTCTAATCATCCTCATGGCCCTTCTCTAGACATGCTCCAGCACATCCATATCTTTCCTGTGCTGTGGGCTCCAGAACTGGACGCAGTACTCCAGGTGGGGTCTCACAAGAGTGGAGTAGAGGGGGAGAATCATCTCCCTCGACCTGCTGGCCACGCACCTCTTGATGTAGCCCAGGACACGATTGGCTTTCTGGGCTGCAAGTGCGCACTGATGGCTCACGTTGAGCTTCTCATCCACCAGTACACCAAAGTCCTTTTCCTCAGGGCTACTCTCAAGCAAATCACTGCCCAGCCTATATCGGTGCTTGGGATTGCCCCGACCCAGATGGAGGACCTTGCACTTGGTCTTGTAAAACTTCATGAGGTTGGCCTGGGCCCGCCTCTCCAGGCTGTCAAGGTCCCTCTGGATGGCATCCCTACCCTCCAGAGTGTCAGCTGCCCACATAGCTTGGTGTCATCAGCAAACTTGCTGAGGATGCACTCAATGCCATTATGTCACTGACGAAGATGTTAAACAAGACTGGTCCCAGCATTGATCCTTGAGGGACTACGCTTGTCACTGGCTTCCACTTGGGCATGGACCCATTGACAGGATTGTCAAGTCAGTTCTTTATCCACTGAATTGTCCATCCATCAAATCCATATTTTATGAGCTTGCAGATCAGGATGTCATGCGGGACAGTGTCGAAAGCTTTGCTCAGGTCCAAGTAAACGATGCCAGTTGCTCTCCCCTTGTCTACTGATGTTGTGATCTTCTCATAGAAGGCCACCAGGTTTGTCAGGCATGATCTACCCTTGGTGAAGCCATGTTGACTGTACCCAATTACCTCTTCATTATTCTTCTACCTCAGCAGTGCCTCCAGGAGGATCTGCTCCACAATTTTACCAGGCACAGAGGTGAGACTTACTGGCCTATAGTTCCCTGGTTCATCCTTCTTTCCCTTTCTGAAAATGGGGATTTTGTTTCCCCTTTTCCAACAGTGGGATGATCAAAGGGCTGAAGTGCCTTTCCTACGAGGAAAGGATGAGAGAACTGGGGCTATTCGGCCTGGGGAAGAGAAGGCTCTGGAGAAACCTTGTAGTGGCTTTCCAATACCTGAAGGGGGCCCACAAGAAAATTGGGAGGGGACTATCCACAGGAGTGTGTAGCAACAGCACAAGGGGCAATTATTTTAAACTAGACCAGGGTAGATTTAAATTAGATGTTAGAAAAAATTCTTTAAAATGAGGGTGATGAAACATTGGAACAGGTTGCCCAGAGAAGTTGTAGAAATTCCATCCCTGGAGACATTCAAGGTCAGGCTTAATGGACCTCTGAGCAACCTGATCTAAAGGTGTCCCTGCCTACAGCAGGGAGGTTTGACTAGATAACTTTACAAGTCCATTCTAGCTCAACATATTCTGTGATTGATTGTATGATTCTACAATTCTATGATTCTATGGTACTATGATTCTGCGGTACTATGATTCTGTGATTCTATGATTTTATGATCCAGGTTCAGGACCTTTCACATCGATCATAGGTGACTCAGAACAGGGTTTCTTAGCCACACACAATCTCAAAAGTTATTAGTGCATGGAATGGCTATGCAATTACAAGAAGTTCCATGCTAGCAGTCCCTCAGAGCTTGCTCAGTCATCTGGTCTGTTGCATATTGTTTAGGCTATAGGAAGAACATTGAACACATTACTACCCCTATAGTACTTCTCTCAGGAGGGCAATTATGAATCTTTATAAGGTATGACTCCAGGGTTAATTATGAGTCTGTTGTAAACCTTTGCATTTCTCTCAAGGGTTCAGGAAACTGGAGTGCTGTGACATTACTTTAATACTCAACTGCTGTTGTATTGCTGTTATCTTTGTGCTTCCACTGAATTTTTTTTTGCATTCATCAATTATTACTATCATTACTCTTATGTACCTATATAGACCCTATTTGGCTCCTAAAAATATAAAAGGTATTGCATGTTCTACAAAATCTAACTGAGGATTCTCTCTGTGAACCTAATAAAGTTATTTTAGTAAAATTATTATCCTCATTAGTATTTTATTCCACTTAACACAAAAAACAGTAAAAATGTACTTACAAACTTATAAAGAGCCTGTGATACACATTATCCTCTCTTAAGTAATGCTGAATAGACCTATTAAAGAATGTGCTGTTAGAATAGGAATGGAAAGAGTATTACTCATGTGTGCTACTTACTTACATGGTCCACATATTTTCCTCACACTGTGGAAATCAATCTAATCTAAATAGAATCATAGAATCATAGAATGGCCTAGGCTGGAAGGGACCTTAGAGATCATCTAGTCCAACCTCCTTGCCTCTAAAGTAGACCAGGTTGCTCAAGACCTCATCTAACTTGGCCTTGAACATCTCTAGGGAGGGGGCATCCACAACATCTCTGGGCAATATATTCCAGAGTCTTGCCACCCTCGTACTGAAGAATTTCTTCCTAAGATCCAATCTGAACCTATTCTCCTTCAGTTTAAATCCATTTCCTCTTGTCCTGTCTCCAGACACTCTTGTAAAAATTTCCTTTCCAACCTTCCTGTAGGTTCCCTTCAGGTATTGGAAGGCAGCTATTAGGTCCCCTCAAAGTCTTCTCTTTTCAGGAGTGAACAATCCCAGCTCCCGCAGCCTGTCCTCATAGCAGAGGTTCTCCAGCCCCTGAATTGTCTTTGTGGCCCTCCTCTGAACTTGTTGCAATGGATCTATATCACTCTTATAGTGGGAACACCAGAACTGGATACAGTATTCGAGGTGGAGTCTCAGAAGAGCAGAGTAAAGGGGGAGAATCACCTCTCTTGATCTGCTGACCACACTCGTCTTTATGTATCTCAGGATAGGATTGGCCTTCTGGGCTACATGAGCGCACTGCCAGCTCATGTTGATCTTCTCATCTATCAACACCCCCAAGTTCTTCTCTTCAGGGCTACTCTTAACCCACTGTGAATCTAGTTTGTGTTTGTGCCTAGGATTGGCCCAACTCAGGTGAAGGACTTTGCATTTTGACTTGTTGAAGCTCATGCAGTTTGTACTGGCTCATTTCTCAAGTCTATCAAGGTTCCTCCGGATGGCATCTCTTCCTTCAAGTGAGTCCACAGCACCACACAGCTTGGTATCGTCGGCAAACTTACTGAGGTTGCACTCAATGCTGTCATCCATGTCGCTGACAAAGATGTTGAACAGCACTGGACCGAGAACAGACCCCTCAGGAACACCGATTGTCACTGGTCTCCATGTAGACATTGCGCCATTGACCACAACTCTTTGAGTGCGACCATCCAGCCAGTTCTTTATCCACCAAGTGGTCCATCTGTCAAATCCACGTCTCTCCATTTTAGAGATAAGGATGTCATGTAGGACAGTGTCAAACGCCTTGCATAAGTCCAGGAAAATGACATCCGTTGCTTTTCCCACATGAACCAGAGCTGTAACTTTGTCGTAGAAGGCCACAAAATTAGTCAGGCACGACTTGTCCTTAGTGAAGCTGTGTTGGCTATCATCAATCATTTCGTTGTTTTTCATGTGCCTTAGTACAGCTACCAGGAGAATCTATTCCATGATTTTACCTGGTACAGAGATAAGGCTGACTGGTCTGTAGTTCCCTGGGTTGTCTTATCTTTGCTTCTTTTTTTTTTGTCGTAGAAGGCCACAAAATTAGTCAGGCACGACTTGTCCTTAGTGAAGCTGTGTTGGCTATCATCAATCATTTCGTTGTTTTTCATGTGCCTTAGTACAGCTACCAGGAGAATCTATTCCATGATTTTACCTGGTACAGAGATAAGGCTGACTGGTCTGTAGTTCCCTGGGTTGTCTTATCTTTGCTTCTTTTTTTAAAGATGGAGATTATATTTCCCCTTTTCCAGTCTGTGTGAGACTCACCAGGCTACCATGACTTCTCAAATACAATGGCTAGTGGCCTAGCACCTTCAGCTGCCAGTTCCTTCAGGACCTGTGGATGTATCTCATCGGATCCCATGGACTTGTGTACCAAGTCTGTAAGTTCTAAAAAGCAGTTGTTCTTTTTTTTTCCATGTTAAGCTTTTTTTTCCAGATTCCTTTGTGAACCCAGACAAAAATTTTCAGATTAAGATCAAGGTTTTAAATCTATATATGCAGCTATGTTAGAGAGGGATGTGAATGCTTAGAAATTAATCAATGTGATGTCAGGGTTGAGAGCTTATGAATTAGAATCAAAGGAGGAGCCGATAAGACGGACATCATCGTGTGAGTTTGCTACAGACCTCCCAACCAGGATGAAGAAATAGATAGGATACTTTATAAGCAATTGGGCGAAGTTGCACGGACTCTACCCCTTGTTCTCATGGGGGATTTTAACTTCCCGGAGATCTGCTGGAAATACAGTACAGCAGAGAGGGATCAGTCCTGGAGTTTCCTGAAGCATGCGGGAGATAACTTCCTGACACAAATGGTGAGGGAACCAAAGAGGGGAAATGCACTCCTGGACTTACTGCTTGTTAATAGAGAAGGTCTTGTGGAGGACATAATTGTTGGAGGCTGTCTTGGACAAAGTGATCATGTAATGCTACAGTTCTCCATTTTTGGTGAAGTAAGAAGGGGGATCAGCAGAATTGCCACTTCTGGAGGGCTGACTTTGGTCTATTCCAATCCGTGGTTAAGAGAATTCCTTGGGAGGCTGTTCTGGAGGGCATGGGAGCCCAGGAAGGCTGGGCATACTTTAAAGAATTAATTTTAAATGTGCAGGAGCTAACTATACCCAAGTCATGGAAGATGAGCTGACAGGGAAGGAGACCAGCCTGGCCGAACAGAGAGCTTTGGCTGGAACTTAGGAAAAAAAGGAGAGTTTATGGTCTATGGAAGCGGGGGCAGGCAAATTATGAGGATTACAAACAAGAAGTGAAGCCCACCTAGAGCTAAACATGGCCACTATGGTGAAGAATAGCAAGAAAAGATTCTATAAATACATTAACAGTAAGAGGAGGTCTAGGGAGAATCTCCATCCTTTGTTGGATGCAGAGGGAAGAACAGTGACCACCGATATGGAAAAAGCTAAGGTGTTTAATGTCTACTTTGCCTCAGTCTTTAACAGCAAGACCAGTTGTTCTCTGGGCACACAGCCCCCTGATCTTGAAGAAAGGGATGAGGAGCAGAATAGGACCTGCATAATCCATGAGGAAATGGTTATGGACCTGCTTCATAAGCTGAATCCTCAGAAATCTATGGGGCCTGATGGATTACACCCTAGAGTGCTGAGGGAGCTGGTGGATGTGGTTGCCAGGCCACTCTCCATCATCTTTCAGCAGTCCTGGTTAACCAGAGATGTCCCAGCGGACTGGAGGCTGGCAAATGTAACACCCATCTTCAAGAAGGGCAGGAAGGAGGATCCTGTTTTCAAGAACCCACAGAAAGAGAATCCTAATAAAGACAAGAAATGTGACCTGGTAAGATAAACAGTAGTAGTTTTGAAGACACTCTTATGAAAATGATTCTTCATTTATTAGTCAGATGATGTCATTAAAAACTTTTTACTACCATCATCATTTTGATTTTTTTTTAAAATTATCGTATTGCTTGCACACTAATTGAAAATGATAACTTCTCCCAAAATACTCCCTTTGTGGGGACATACTATCTAGAGCACAGTTTTAATTGATGAAAAGATTTTACTTACAGAAATTTTTCAACAAAAGCTGTAGCCCAGTGCTTACCTCAGTCAGAAGTGATACCTGAACTTAGCCTTCCTGCTTTTACTGAGACCTATTTCTTTTTTAGCAGGAAGTGATGACCTTTCAGTCCTTCCCATTGGAACTGCTCTACTACACAAGAATAGTCTTTAGGAAAAGGGGAACAAAAGGTGTCTCTACAGGTCAAAACTTCTGACACAAATCTGACAGAAATAGTCTCACTTTGAAGTCCCTCATTGCAATCAGAAGAACTTGACTCTGACATCCTATCTGAGTGACATCACCAGTGAGGTACTAGTTACAGCTAGTCAAGTATTTTTTTTGGTCTCTTTAAAAACAGAACAGTACAGCTATATCAAAAATTCCAGAAGAACTCAAAATTATTTATGCTATAACCATTTGAAAATAATTTTCCATCTTCACCTCTTGCCCTCTTGCCAGTGTCATCTTCTTTTTCTTGTTTAAATATTTACACTTAGCAAACAATCTCCAACTATCTGAACTTTTCATCAGCTGTTTGAAATGGATACCTCTGTGCTTATAACATATTTTGTATTTTTTCCATTTAATGTAAGCAGCAATAGGAATGTAAAGTCAGCAATAGGAATACACTGCAACTTCTGCCTTAATTTTCTTCAAACTTCTCAGAGCAGTTTTTAATTATAAAAATATGACCTAAAATATTCATATTTTCATGTCAATGATTTTTTTTTTTTTCTGTTTCATTGTACAAGCTCAATTTGCTTTTCTGACTTCTTGATACACGTCAGTGAATTGAGAATTCTCATCTGCCAGAAACAGGACTAAGCTGAGGTGATTTTATTAGTTCTAAGACAATTTATGTAAATGTTACTTATGTTACTTTCTAGGTCTGCTGTTCCATTTCTCTGCATATTGTGCAGTGCTTTGGATGCTCACAAACTGCTTCTGCTGCTCCCCAAGGTAAATAAATAAACACAACCCAAGTTCAACATACTGATAATCTACACTGTTGTATTTACTTGCAGAAATTTCTCATCATAGAAGAGTGAAATATAGTGTTGTCATCCCTGGAAGGATTTAAAAGATTTGTAGAAGAGATGCTTATGGACATATGGTGGACCTCACATCACTAGATTAACATTTGAACTTGAAGATCTTAAAGAAAAATAAGCTGTCAATAGCTAAGTTCATACAGGAATCAGGAAGCAAGATATCAAGCAGTGTGTTTTAGGAGTTGAAAGCTAACAATCTAGGAAAATTGAGATCATGGGAACTGGTTTTGCAATGGAACATGAGGTTGAGAAAAAAATATAATAGCAGTTGAAAAATAAATGAAAAATATTTTATAAAATTATTTTAAAAAGTAAATTTTTAAATGAAATTTATTAATTAAAATAAAATCCCTTACAATGTGATTTTTCTTTTTTCATTTAGAAATTATAGAGATCTCATAGAACCACAAATATCGTTGGCTTAGAAAGGAGTAAAATATTATTTGTTTTTATTAGTAACCTATTTTCCTAGTGGCTAATTCTATAGTAAGAGACAAAACTCCAACTAGGAAAAAGTCAAACAAAAATCTGTATCTTACCAAAAAAATCTTAGAAACTAAGTTTGATAATGGAAGACAGCAATACCTCGGTATGAATTCTGTTACTTCCAAGGAAGAGGAAATTAATTAAGTTTCTAACAAGTCAAGAAAAAGGAAAATCCAGATGAAAGCTACACTACTCCTCGCACCAAAAAAAACCCCACCAAAACTCAACAAAAAAACCTCCAAGAAACTACATCTCCCCTTTCTCACCCAACAGTAAACAATAAAGAGCATAACTGAGGGAAATAACATCAATTTTCCAAGTCTTCCTTGAATGAAAATTAGGAAGAATAAGTCTTTGAAACATGTCTTATGGAGTTAATTCAATTAAAGTCTTACCTGTGAAGGATGTGCATCGACTGGAAATCACCGCACTCTGAAAGAGAGATATCTTATCAAGTAGTGAAATGGAAATCTCAGAAATGCAGATAAAGATGACTAAAAATTAAAGAATCCCAAATAAATCTTCACAATTTAAAAAATCTGACAGAGTTCATCCGAACAGGGTTACCACAGAGCTTTTGAGACTGAAAATGTTTGAGTTGGATTTATGTTTATTTTCCAACACAGTACAACTTCAGGGAAATATGTGCAATACACAATGAAATCTATGTAATTTTCTTGAATCTAATATACTGTCAATTGCTTCTGAAATCAATAACAGTACTTTCCAACTCACAGAATTGTATTTTTATATATAAATATGTTTTCTTTCAAAATATATATTTATTGAAGCCAGTAACTTTTTGCCAAAGTCAATACATTTTCATTTGCATCAATACATTTATTTCTCAAGTCTTGCTTTTTCCAGTCAGAAGTACTTGCCCATTCAGTGCATATTTCCACAAAACATAAACCCATTCAACCTAACACAATAGAACGGCATCTGCTATTCTGCTATGAATAAATATAACGTATTTCTGTGGAATCGAACGTGTATTATTGAAAACAACATATCTGAAGCTATCACACTTTGCATTAAATCAGCATGGCGTAACTGCAACCAAGATTTGTCATTTATTTTTCAGCTTCGGCTGAATGCATACTCTACATCTTGAATAGACAATGTTTTGCTGGACAAAAGGTGAATCTAGCTGAATATATATTCCGGTATTTTCCAAGTGGAACTAAAGCACTTTCAGTAGTGATGGGAAAACCAGTTCTTAAAACACAAGAAACTTTGCTTTCCTGTAGTCTCTGATTCTTAGGATTGACAGGTGAGGGGTAAAAGATTTCAGAAACCAACCACTTGATGTTTCATTATTATTGCTTTCTCTTCCTTAATTGCTGTATCAGCCAGTACTGAAAAAAAGTGGTTGTTTTAGGTATAGATCCAGGAAGCACAAATTGAGATCATCATGATTTCCATTACCACTGCAGATACTAGAAGGAATCCACATACAGTGACAATTCAGTTTTGTTTTTTTTAAAATTTTACTTCAAAATTTCTCCTTCAAACTATACATGATGACATTAAGTAGGTAAGAAAACTTGCTGAACTTGCCTTCATGCATCAACACTTCTGTTAGTATTCTTTCTTGATTCCTTCACTCAGGATCATAGTTTTGCATGCTAACAAAACATTTTCTGTTTTTCTGTTTTTCAGATTTGAAGATAAGTTTAATATCAGCATTTTTTCAGGTTGAAGTGCTGAGTCACTTGTGAGTCATTTTTTGTTGGTACAGCTTACATGTTTGAAGAAGTATTTCACAGTGTTACATATTTGTTGCATGTATATATTTGATGTTTAACATCTTTGTTTTTGATGCAGACAGTGATAGTGAGTGCATCCTCAGTAAGTTTGCCAACAACATCAGGCTGTGTGTTGCAGTCGACACACTGCAGGGAAGAGATGTCATCCAGAAGGACCTTGACAAGCTGGAGAAGTGGGCTTACACAAACCTTCAACAAAGTTTGTGTAAGGTTCAACAAGGCCAAATATAAGGTCCTACACCTGGCTTTGGGTGATTCCAAGCACAAATACAGTCTGAGTGACAAGCGGATTGAGAAGAGCCCTGCGGAGAAGGACTTGGAGGTGTTGGCAGATGAAAAACTGAACATGAGCCAGCAGTGTGCACTCACAGCCCAGAAACACAGTTGCATCCTGAACTGCACTAAAAAAAAGTATGTCGAGTGTTGGAAATTAAAATAGCTTACTAGTAGAATATTAGAATTAATTGTGGGATTGCTTAAAATTGTGATGAATCAAAATTTGTTTTGTCTTACAAATGACATTGTTTAGCATGAGTATCCAGATTTACTGAGGTCTTAGGCTCAGACTGTGGACTTTTACCCAAGTATTGATTAGCTTAGATTGAAGAAGCTGTGCAGGGAGAAAATTAGAGAGGCCAAAGCCCACCTAGAGCTAAACATGGCCACTGTGGTGAAGAATAATAAGAAAAGTTTCTATAATTACATTAACAGCAAGAGAAGGTCTAGGAAGAATCTCCA
Source organism: Apaloderma vittatum (assembly GCF_000703405.1). Taxonomy (NCBI): domain Eukaryota; kingdom Metazoa; phylum Chordata; class Aves; order Trogoniformes; family Trogonidae; genus Apaloderma; species Apaloderma vittatum. The sequence continues at coordinate 28,325 of NW_009701712.1, forward strand.
TACTTTGCTGGATGCAGAGGGAAGAGCAGAGACCACTGATATGGAAAAAGCTAAGGTGCTTAATGCCTTCTTTGCCTCAGTCTTTAACAGCAAGACCAGTTGTTCTCTGGGCACACAGTATCCTGATCTTGAAGAAAGGGATGAGGAGCAGAATAGGACCTGCATAATCCATGAGGAAATGGTTATGGACCTGCTTCATAAGCTGAATCCTCAGAAATCTATGGGGCCTGATGGATTACACCCTAGAGCGCTGAGGGAGCTGGCGGATGTTGTTGCCACACATTTTTCAGCAGTCCTGGTTAACGGGGGATGTCCCAGTGGACTGGAGGCTGGCAAATGTAGCGCCCATCTTCAAG
>NW_009701713.1:0-2422 GCF_000703405.1 Apaloderma vittatum
ACTGCACTATACTTACTAATGTAGATATTGCCCCTTCTAAAAAGGGAGACTTAATTGTGTCACAACCTCATTCCACCTACACAATAATCTGTCACATGCAGTTATGTTAATGACATCTGGAGTGCCACTTGATAGTTGGGGGGGAGGAAATGGTAAACTTTTTCTTTTTTTCTTTTTTCTTTTTTCTTTTTTCTTTTTTCTTTTTTCTTTTTTTCTTTTTTCTTTTTTCTTTTTTTCTTTTTTTTCTTTTTTTCTTTTTTCTTTTTTTTTATCTTTTTTCTTCTTTTTCTTTCTTTTTTTTTTCAGGGTAAAAGACATCTGCCAGTAAGATTCTGTAAAGGAGGAATAAAAATATATTTAGTAGAGAAAGTTGTAAACTGTGACTAGACAAGCTCTTAAGTTGCATGTCAAAAACTTATGTATGATTAATTAGAACAGATTGTCATTAGTATAACATTCCCATTACTTTCAGTATGAAAAGGACTGAGGAATTAACGATTTCATAAACATTGAAAATTAATTTTTGGCAACCTGGACTGGAATGAAGTTTGTGAGGCTTTTTTTTCCTCTGTATTTTAATTTCTTCACTTCATTTGTCTCTAAATATTTAGGGTTTTTTATTGAAGGATATTCTGATATGTTTTATCCTTTTCATTTCAACTTCAAGTGGGAATTGAAGAAGCATTTTGAAAAAAAAATCCTGACAGAATTTATAAACTAGAAAACTGATTGATTTTTCTTTTGAACATATTGCTATTTTGAAAATAGTTTGAAAAAACAGCATTTATTTAATTAGTAATTTGAATCGATACACATTTTCTTTTTATTTTCATAACTGGAAAATGTTACATTATCAAAAAACATTTTTCTAAAAAATATTACAATATAATACTGACATTTTGGATAGCAAAAAGTTAGACATTAAAAGTTTGATCTGCTTTGGTTTAATTTATTATAATATAGTCTTCTTAGTGAAGGTCAGTTTGTAGTTTGAATGAAAATGTTTTTTCTTCTATTTATTCTTTGAAAATAGACCAGCACCAACTTTTAATGAATTATGTTTGGTTTTTATTCTTTCTTCAGGATATGGTATTAAAACATCAGTATCCAAAATCTATCATGTGTTACTCAATTCTCAGGCTACGAAGAGTTCACTTAAAATGATCTGTTTCACTGTCTAACTGCACAGTGCAACTGGTCAAACATTCTCCAGAAAGTAACTTCTGATTTTTTGAAAGATTCACTATTCCACTGTTTAATCAAGGAGAGAAGGAAAGAGGAGAAAGAGGAAAGGAAAAGATATTTTCTGGCTCAAAGTTGCCTAGTTAACACTTTCCATCTACTGGACGTTATTAGCCACTTTTTTTTCCTAAATTAAATAATAGTCTGAAATTGGAAATATTCTTGGATTTGTGTCTGTGGAAAAAATAAAATGAAATTTTTGGAACAGCAATTTGTTTATTGAGTAGTCTAATTTCCTTTCCATTGCAACCATTATGAATTTAGAGTTAGATTTTATAATAACCATAAAAAAAGGAAATGTAGTATTTACTATTAAATACTGTCTACATTTCAGTTTTGAAACATAAAACGTTGAAAAAATCCAAAGATTCTACTGAGAGTCTCTTGTAGTTGAACAAGAAAGATACTCTGCTTGCTATGCTGAGGAAAAAAAGATGAAAAAACATACAGTTTCTCCAGTCTATATTTTCTACAATTTGGCCAAAATGAACTGAAATGTCAAGAGATTACATCATTCTGTCCATAGTCTAAGTCCCTTCTTGTTCCCCTCTAAGCTAAATAGGTTTTGCATCACTTGGTTGTTGTTACCCTATAGGTCCTGCAGACTACAGAACAACCAGAAGTCATTTCTCTAGATCTTGCTGTCTTCTTCATACATGTATTACAAACCAAAGACACTGGAAGACGGTATGGTCTTCCAGTCTCAATACTGCCTGTTATAGAAGCCCTATCAACTTCCTATTCCATCACATTTCCTATCTTACATAAAAAAAGGTCTCTCATTTTCCTTCTTAGCTGTGGCATAACACAGCAGCTCACAGAATCACAGTATCAGAATCACACAGAATTGCAGAATGTTAGGAGTTGAAAGGGATCTCAAAAGATGATCTAGTCCAGCCCCCCTGCCAGAGCAGGATCCCCTACAGTAGGTCACACAGGAACGTGTCCAGGTGGGTTTTGAATGTCTCCAGAGAAGGAGACTCCACAACCTCCCTGGGCAGCCTGTGTCAGTGCTCCGTCACCCTCACAGTGAAAAAGGTTTTTCTAATATTTTTGTGGAACCTCCTGTGTTCCAGCTTGTATGGACTGCCCCTTGTCCTGTCATTGGACATCACTGAGAAGAGCCTGGCTCCATCCTCCTGACACTCCCCCTTGATATATTTATAAACATTTATGAGGT